>NW_026734319.1:600000-842920 GCF_949786415.1 Peromyscus eremicus | reverse complement strand
GCTTCCTCCACACACGGACCATATCTAGTTCAACTCTGCTTAGAAAACTGACAAGAACAGATGCTCCTCTTCAGTCCAATACACTATACTTGCTGGGAACAGACGCGAGTGCTATTTGCACTGTGTATGGCAATGGGAGCGCAATAGTGACTTTCCATACCAGAAAACAACTCTTGCTCATAGGACCAAAAACTGCATGTGATTCACCTCCATTTAGGACTGGGAAACAAACGCTAGCTCGCCTTACAAGAAACACACTCTTCTTTGGAAAAAAGAGCATTCTTCTACTCCACTGTGTTTCCTATAGGGCCAGAACAGTGAACTTGCTCAGAACAAAAGAACTGTGCTTCCTACACACACGGGCCATATCTAGTTCAACTCTGCTTAGGAAACTGACAAGAACAGTAGCTCCTCTTCAGTCCAATACACTGTACTTCCTGGGAACAGACGCGAGTGCTATTTGCACTGTGTATGACAATGGGAGCACAATAGTGACTTTCCTTACCAGAAAACAACTCTTGCTTCTAGGACCCGAAACTGCATGTGATTCAACTCCATTTAGGACTGAGAAACAAACACTAGCTCGCCTTACAAGAAACACACTCTGCTTTTGAGAAAAGAGCACTCTTCTATTCTACTGTGTTTCCTGTAGGGCCAGAACAGTGAGCTGGCTCAAAACAAAAGAACTGTGCTTCCTCCACACACGGGCCATATCTAGTTCAACTCTGCTTTGGAAACTGACAAGAACAGTAGATTCTCTTCAGTCCAATACACTGTACTTGCTGGAACAGACGTGAGTGCTATTTGCACTGTGTATGGCAATGGGAGCGCAATAGTGACTCTTCTTACCAGAAAACAACTCTTGCTCATAGGACCAGAAACTGCATGGGATTCAACTCCATTTCTGACTGGGAAACAAACACTAGCTCCCCTTACAAGAAACAAACGCTGCTTTTGAGAAAAGAGCACTCTTCTACTCTACTGTGTTTCCTATGGGTTCCGAACAGTGAGCTTGCTCAGAACAAAAGAATTGTGCTTCATCCACATACAGGCCATATCTAGTTCAACCCTGCTTAGGAAACTGACAAGAACAGTAGCTCCTCTTCAGTCCAATACACTGTACTTGTTGGGAACAGACGTGAGTGCTACTTGAACTGTGTATGGCAATGGGAGCACAGTAGGGACTCTTCTTAACAGAAAACTACTCTTGCTCGTAGGACCAGATCCTGCATGTGATTCAACTCCATTTAGGACTGGGAAACAAACGCTAGCTCGCCTTACAAGAAACACACTCTGCTTTTGAGAAAAGAGCACTCTTCTACTCTGTGTTTTCTATAGAGCCAGAACCGTGAGCTGGCTCACTACAAAAAACTGTGCTTCCTACACACACGGCCATATCTAGTTCAATTCTGCTTAGGAAACTGACAAGAACAGTAGATCCTCTTCAGTCCAATACACTGTACAAGCTGGGAACAGACGCCAGTGCTATTTGCCGTGTGTATGACAATGGGAGCGCAATAGTGACTGTTCTTACCAGAAAACAACTCTTGCTCGTAGGACCAGAAACTGCATGGGATTCAACTCCATTTAGTACTCAGACAGAAACACTAGCTCCTCTTACAAGAAACACACTCTGCTTTTGGAAAAGAGCACTCTTCTACTCTACCTTGTTTTCTATAGGGCTTGAACAGTGAGCTTGTTCAGAACAAAAGAACTGTGCTTCCTACACACACGGGCCGTGTCTAGTTCAACTCTGCTTAGGAAACTGACAAGAACATTAGCTCCTCTTCAGTCCAATACCCTGTACTTGCTGGAAGCAGAAGCGAGTGCTATTTGCACTGTGTATGGCAATGGGAGCGCAATAGTGACTCTTCTTACCAGAAATATACTCTTGCTCGTAGGACCAGATACTGCATGAGATTCAACTCCATTTAGGACTGGGAAACAAATGCTAGATCGCCTTACAAGAAACACACTCTGCTTTTGAGAAAAGAGCATTCTTCTACTCTACTGTGTTTCCTATAGGACCAGAACAGTGAGCTTGCTCAGAATAAAAGAACTGTGCTTCCTAAACACACGGGCCATATCTAGTTCAACTCTGCTTATTAAACTGACTAGAACAGTAGCTCCTCTTCAGTCCAATACACTGTACTTGCTGGGAACAGATGCGAGTGCTATTTGCACTATGTATCTCAATTTGAGCGCAATAGTGACTCTTCTTACCAGAAAACAACTCTTACTCGTAGGACCAGAAACTGCATGTGATTCAACTCCATTTAGGACTGGGAAACAAACGCTAGCTCGCCTAACAAGAAACACACTCTGGTTTTGGAAATGAGGACTCTTCTACTCTACTGTGTTTCCTATAGGGCCAGAACAGTGAGCTTGCTCAGAACAAAAGAACTGTGCTTCCTACACACACAAGCTATATCTAGTTCAACTCTGCTTAGGAAACTGACAAGAACAGTAGCTCCTCTTCAGTCCAATATCCTGTACTTGCTGGAAGCAGAAGCGAGTGCTATTTGCACTGTGTATGGCATTGGGAGTACAATAGTGACTCTTCTTACCAGAAAACAACTCTTGCTCGTAGGACCAAAAACTGCATGTGATTCAACTCCATTTAGGACTGGAAAACAAACGCTAGCTCGCCTTACAAGAAACACACTCTGCTTTTGAGAAAAGTGCACTCTTCTACTCTACTGTGTTTCCTATGGGGTCCGAACAGTGAGCTTGCTCAGTACAAAAGAACTGTGCTTCCTACACACACGGGCTATATCTAGTTCAACTCTGCTGAGGAAACTGACAAGAACAGTAGATCCTCTTCAGTCCAATACACTGTACATGCTGGGAACAGGTGCCAGTGCTATTTGCCCTGTGTATCACAATGGGAGCACAATAGTGACTCTTCTCACCAGAAAACAACTCTTGCTCGTAGGACCAGAAACTGCTTGGGATTCAACTCCATTTAGTACTGGGAAACAAATGCTAGTTCCACTTACAAGAAACACAATATCCTTTTGAGAAGAGAGCACTCCTCTACTCTAATGTGTTTCCTATGGGGTCCGAACAGTGAGCTTCCTCAGAACAAATGAACTGTGCTTCCTACTCACATGGGCCATATCTAGTTCAACTCTGCTTACGAAACTGACAAGAACAGTAGCTCCTCTTCAGTCCAATACACTGTACTTGCTGCGAACAGACGCGAGTGCCATTTGCACTGTGTATTGCAATGGGAGCGCAATAGTAACTCTTCTTACCAGAAAACAACTCTTGCTCATAGGAAAACAAACTGCATGTGATTCAACTCCATTTAGGACTGGGAAACAAACGCTAGCTCGCCTTACAAGAAACACACTCTGCTTTTGAGAAAAGAGCACTCTTCTACTCCACTGTGTTTCCTGTAGGGCAAGAAGAGTGAGCTTGCTCAGAACAAAAAACTGTGCTTCCTACACACATGGCCATATCTAGTTCAACTCTGCTTAGGAAACTGAAAAGAACAGTAGCTCCTCTTCAGTCCAATACACTGTACTGCTGGGAACAGACATGAGGGCTATTTGCAGTGTGTATTGCAATGGGTGAGCAATAGTGACTCTTCTTACCAGAAAACAACTCTTGCTCATACGACCAGAAACTGCATGTGATGCAACTCCGTTTAGGATGGGAAAGAAACACTAGCTCAACTTACAAGAAACACACTCTGCTTTTGAGAAAAGAGCACTCTTCTACTCTACTGTGTTTTCTATAGGGCCAGAACAGTGAGCTTGGTCAGAACAAAAGAACTGTGCTTCCTTCACACATGGGATATATCTAGTTCAACTCTGCTTAGTAAACTGACAAGAACAGTAGCTCCTCTTCAGTCCAATACACTGTATTTGCTGGGAACAGACGCGAGTGCTATTTGCACTGTGTATGGCAAAGGGAGCTCAATAGTGACTTTCCTTACCAGAAAACAACTCTTGTTCCTAGGGCCAGAAATTGCATGTGATTCAACTCCATTTAGGACTGAGAAACAAACACTAGCCCGCCTTACAAGAAACATACTCTGCTTTTGAGAAAAGAGCACTCTTCTACTCTACTGGGGTTCCTATGGGGTCCGAACAGTCAGTTTGCCTACAACAAAAGAACTGTGCTTCCTACACACACGGGCCATATCTAGTTCAACTCTGCTTAGGAAACTGACAAGAACAGAAGCTCCTCTTCAGTCCAATACACTATACTTTCTGGGAACAGACGCGAGTGCTATTTGCACTGTGTATGGGAATGGGAGCACAATAGTGACTTACCTTAACAGAAAACAACTCTTGCTGGTAGGACCAAAAACTGCATGTGATTCAACTCCATTTAGGACTAGGAAACAAACACTAGCTCGCCTTACAAGAAACACACTCTGCTTTTGAGAAAAGAGCACTCTTCTACTCCACTGTGTTTCCAATAGGGCCAGAACAGTGAGCTTGCTCAGAACGAAAGAACTGTGCTTCCTACACACACGGTCCATATCTAGTTCAACTCTGCTTAGGAAACTGACAAGAACAGAAGCTCCTCTTCAGTCCAATACATTATACTTGCTGGGAACAGACGCGAGTTCTATTTTCACTGTGTATGGCAATGGGAGCGCAATAGTGACTTTCCTTACCAGAAAACAACTCTTGCTCCTAGGACCAGAAACTGCATGGGATTCAACTCCATTTCTGACTGGGAAACAAACACTAGCTCCCCTTACAAGAAACACACGCAGCTTTTGAGAAAAGAGCACTCTTCTACACTACTGTGTTTCCTATGGGTTCCGAACAGTGAGCTTGCTCAGAACAAAAGAATTGTGCTTCCTCCACATACGGGCCATATCTAGTTCAACCCTGCTTAGGAAACTGACAAGAACAGTAGCTCCTCTTCAGTCCAATACACTGTACTTGTTGGAAACAGACGTGAGTGCTATTTGAACTGTGTATGGCAATGTGAGCACAATAGGGACTCTTCTTAACAGAAAACTACTCTTGCTCCTAGGACCAGATCCTGCATGTGATTCAACTCCATTTAGGACTGGGAAACAAACGCTAGCTCGCCTTACAAGAAACACACTCTGCTTTTGAGAAAAGAGCACTCTTCTACTCTGTGTTTTCTATAGGGCCAGATCCGTGAGCTGGCTCACAACAAAAAACTGTGCTTCCTACACACGGCCATATCTAGTTCAATTCTGCTTAGGAAACTGACAAGAACAGTAGATCCTCTTCAGTCCAATACACTGTACAAGCTGGGAACAGACGACAGTGCTATTTGCCGTGTGTATGACAATGGGAGTGCAATAGTGACTGTTCTTACCAGAAAACAACTCTTGCTCGTAGGACCAGAAGCTGCATGGGATTCAACTCCATTTAGTACTCGGACAGAAACACTAGCTCCTCTTACAAGAAACACACTCTGCTTTTGGAAAAGAGCACTCTTCTACTCTACCTTGTTTTCTATAGGGCTTGAACAGTGAGCTTGTTCAGAACAAAAGAACTGTGCTTCCTACACACACGGGCCATGTATAGTTCAAATCTGCTTAGGAAACTGACAAGAACATTAGCTCCTCTTCAGTCCAATACCCTGTACTTGCTGGAAGCAGAAGCGAGTGCTATTTGCACTGTGTATGGCAATGGGAGCGCAATAGTGACTCTTCTTACCAGAAATATAGTCTTGCTCGTAGGACCAGATACTGCATGAGATTCAACTCCATTTAGGACTGGGAAACAAATGCTAGATCGCCTTACAAGAAACACACTCTGCTTTTGAGAAAAGAGCATTCTTCTACTCTACTGTGTTTCCTATAGGACCAGAACAGTGAGCTTGCTTAGAATAAAAGAACTGTGCTTCCTACACACACGGGCCATATCTAGTTCAACTCTGCTTAGGAAACTGACTAGAACAGTAGGTCCTCTTCAGTCCAATACACTGGACTTGCTGGGAACAGACGCGGGTGCTATTTGCACTATGTATCTCAATTTGAGCGCAATAGTGACTCTTCTTACCAGAAAACAACTCTTACTCGTAGGACCAGAAACTGCATGTGATTCAACTCCATTTAGGACTGGGAAACAAACGCTAGCTCGCCTAACAAGAAACACACTCTGGTTTTGGAAATGAGGACTCTTCTACTCTACTGTGTTTCCTATAGGGCCAGAACAGTGAGCTTGCTCAGAACAAAAGAACTGTGCTTCCTACACACACAAGCTATATCTAGTTCAACTCTGCTTAGGAAACTGACAAGAACAGTAGCTCCTCTTCAGTCCAATATCCTGTACTTGCTGGAAGCACAAGCGAGTGCTATTTGCACTGTGTATGGCAAAGGGAGTACAATAGTGACTCTTCTTACCAGAAAACAACTCTTGCTCGTAGGACCAAAAACTGCATGTGATTCAACTCCATTTAGGACTGGGAAACAAACGCTAGCTCGCCTTACAAGAAACACACTCTGCTTTTGAGAAAAGAACACTCTTCTACTCTACTGTGTTTCCTATAGGGCCAGAACAGTGAGCTTGCTCAGAACAAAAGAATTGTGCTTCCTACACACACGGGCCTTCACTAGTTCAACTCTGCTTAGGAAACTGACAAAAACAGTAGATCCTCTTCAGTCCAATACACTGTACATGCTGGGAAGAGATGCCAGTGCTATTTGCCCTGTGTATCACAATGGGAGCACAATAGTGACTCTTCTCACCAGAAAACAACTCTTGCTCGTAGGACCAGAAACTGCTTGGGATTCAACTCCATTTAGGACTGGGAAACAAACGCTAGTTCGACTTACAAGAAACACAATCTCCTTTTGAGAAGAGAGCACTCCTCTACTCTAATGTGTTTCCTATGGGGTCCGAACAGTGAGCATCCCCAGAACAAATGAACTGTGCTTCCTACTCACATGGGCCATATCTAGTTCAACTCTGCTTAGGAAACTGACAAGAACAGTAGCTCCTCTTCAGTCCAATACACTGTACTTGCTGCGAACAGATGCGAGTGCCATTTGCACTGTGTATTGCAATGGGAGCGCAATAGTAACTCTTCTTACCAGAAAACAACTCTTGCTCATAGGAAAACAAACTGCATGTGATTCAACTCCATTTAGGACTGGGAAACAAACGCTAGCTCGCCTTACAAGAAACACACTCTGCTTTTGAGAAAAGAGCACTCTTCTACTCCACTGTGTTTCCTGTAGGGCCAGAAGAGTGAGCTTGCTCAGAACAAAAAACTGTGCTTCCTACACACATGGCCATATCTAGTTCAACTCTGCTTAGGAAACTGAAAAGAACAGTAGCTCCTCTTCAGTCCAATACACTGTACTGCTGGGAACAGACATGAGGGCTATTTGCAGTGTGTATTGCAGTGGGTGAGCAATAGTGACTCTTCTTACAGAAAACAACTCTTGCTCATACGACCAGAAACTGCATGTGATGCAACACCGTTTAGGATGGGAAAGAAACACTAGCTCAACTTACAAGAAACACACTCTGCTTTTGAGAAAAGAGCACTCTTCTACTCTACTGTGTTTTCTATAGGGCCAGAACAGTGAGCTTGGTCAGAACAAAAGAACTGTGCTTCCTTCACACACGGGATATATCTAGTTCAACTCTGCTTAGTAAACTGACAAGAACAGTAGCTCCTCTTCAGTCCAATACACTGTATTTGCTGGGAACAGACGCGAGTGCTATTTGCACTGTGTATGGCAAAGGGAGCTCAATAGTGACTTTCCTTACCAGAAAACAACTCTTGTTCCTAGGGCCAGAAACTGCCTGTGATTCAACTCCATTTAGGACTGAGAAACAAACACTAGCCCGCCTTACAAGAAACATACTCTGCTTTTGAGAAAAGAGCACTCTTCTACTCTACTGGGGTTCCTATGGGGTCCGAACAGTCAGTTTGCCTAGAACAAAAGAACTGTGCTTCCTACACACACGGGCCATATCTAGTTCAACTCTGCTTAGGAAACTGACAAGAACAGAAGCTCCTCTTCAGTCCAATACACTATACTTTCTGGGAACAGACGCGAGTCTATTTGCACTGTGTATGGGAATGGGAGCACAATAGTGACTTGCCTTAACAGAAAACAACTCTTGCTGGTAGGACCAAAAACTGCATGTGATTCAACTCCATTTAGCACTAGGAAACAAACACTAGCTCGCCTTACAAGAAACACACTCTGCTTTTGAGAAAAGAGCACTCTTCTACTCCACTGTGTTTCCTACAGGGCCAGAACAGTGAGCTTGCTCAGAACAAAAGAACTGTGCTTCCTACACACATGGTCCATATCTAGTTCAACTCTGCTTAGGAAACTGACAAGAACAGAAGCTCCTCTTCAGTCCAATACACTATACTTGATGGGAACAGATGCGAGTTCTATTTTCACTGTGTATGGCAATGTGAGCGCAATAGTGACTTTCCTTATCAAAAAACAAATCTTGCTCCTAGGACCAGAAACTGCATGTGATTCAACTCCATTTAGGACTGGGAAACAAACGCTAGCTCGCCTTACTAGAAACACACTCTGCTTTTGAGAAAAGAGCACTCTTCTACTCTGCTGTGTTTCCTATGGGTTCCGAACAGTGTGCTTGCTCAGAACAAAAGAACTGTGTGCTTCCTACACACACGGGCCATATCTAGTTCAACTCTGCTTAGGAAACTGACAAGAACAGTAGCTCCTCTTCAGTCCAATACAGTGTACTTGCTGGGAACAGACGCGAGTGCTATTTCCACTGTGTATGGCAAAGGGAGCACAATAGTGACTTTCCTTACCAGAAAACAACTCTTGCTCCTAGGACCAGAAACTGCATGTGATTCAACTCCATTTAGGACTGAGAAACAAACACTAGCCCGCCTTACAAGAAGCATACTCTGCTTTTGAGAAAAGAGCACTCTTCTACTCTACTGGGTTATCTATGGGGTCCGAACAGTCAGTTTGCCTAGAACAAAAGAACTGTGCTTCCTACACACACGGGCCATATCTAGTTCAACTCTGCTTAGGAAACTGACAAGAACAGTAGCTCCTCTTCAGTCCGATACACTGTACTTGCTGGGAACAGACGCGAGTGCTCTTTGCACTGTGTATGGCAATGGGAGCGCCATTAGTGACTTTCCTTAACAGAAAACAACTCTTGCTGGTAGGACCAAAAACTGCATGGGAATCAACTCCATTTAGGACTGGGAAACAAACACTAGCTCGCCTTACAAGAAACACACTCTGCTTTTGAGAAAAGAGCACTCTTCTACTCCACTGTGTTTCCTATAGGGCCAGAACAGTGAGCTTGCTCAGAACAAAAGAACTGTGCTTCCTCCACACACGGTCCACATCTAGTTCGACTCTGCTTAGGAAACTGACAAGAACAGAAGCTCCTCTTCAGTCCAATAAACTATACTTGCTGGGAAGAGACGCGAGATCTATTTTCATTGTGTATGGCAAAGGGAGCGCAATAGTGACTTTCCTTACCAGAAAACAACTCTTGCTCCTAGGAGCAGAAACTGCATGTGATTCAACTCCAATTAGGACTAGGAAACAAACACTAGCTCGCCTTACAGAAAACACACTCTGCTTTTGAGAAAAGAGTACTCTTCTACTCTGCTGTGTTTCCTATGGGGTCCGAACAGTGTGCTTGCTCAGAACAAAAGAACTGTGTGCTTCCTACACACACGGGCCATATCTAGTTCAACTCTGCTTAGGAAACTGACAAGAACAGTAGCTCCTCTTCAGTCCAATACAGTGTACTTGCTGGGAACAGACGCGAGTGCTATTTGCACTGTGTATGGCAATTGGAGCGCAATAGTGACTTTCCTTACCAGAAAACAACTCTTGCTCATAGGACCAAAAACTGCATGTGATTCAACTCCATTTAGGACTGGAAACAAACTCTAGCTCGCCTTACAAGAAACACACTCTGATTTGAGAAAAGAACAATCTTCTACTCTACTGAGTTTCCTGTATGGCCAGAACAGTGAGCTTGCTCAGAATAAAAGAACTGTGCTTCCTCCACACACGGACCATATCTAGTTCAACTCTGCTTAGGAAATTGACAAGAACAGAAGATCCTCTTCAGTCCAATACACTATACTTGCTGGGAACAGACGCGAGTGCTATTTGCACTGTGTATGGCAATGGGAGTGCAATAGTGACTTTCCTTACCAGAAAACAACTCTTCCTCATAGGACCAAAAACTGCATGTGATTCAACTCCATTTAGGTCTGGGAAACAAACGCTAGCTCGCCTTACAAGAAACACACTCTGCTTTGGAGAAAAGAGCACTCTTCTACTCCACTGTGTTTCCTATAGGGCCAGAACAGTGAACTTGCTCAGAACAAAAGAACTGTGCTTCCTACACACAGGGGCCATATCTAGTTCAACTCTGCTTAGGAAACTGAAAAGAACAGTAGCTCCTCTTCAGTCCAATACACTGTACTTGCTGGGAACAGACGCGAGTGCTATTTGCACTGTGTATGACAATTGGAGCACAATAGTGACTTTCCTTACCAGAAAACAACTCTTGCTTCTAGGACCAGAAACTGCATGTGATTCAACTCCATTTAGGACTGAGAAACAAACACTAGCTCGCCTTACAAGAAACAAACTCTGCTTTTGAGAAAAGAGCACTCATCTACTCTACTGTGTTTCCTGTAGGGCCAGAACAGTGAGCTGGCTCAAAATAAAAGAACTGTGCTTCCTCCAAACACGGGCCATATCTAGTTCAACTCTGCTTAGGAAACTGACAAGAACAGTAGATCCTCTTCAGTCCAATACACTGTACTTGCTGGAACAGACGTGAGTGCTATTTGCACTGTGTATGGCAATGGGAGCGCAATAGTGACTCTTCTTACCAGAAAAAAACTCTTGCTCATAGGACCAGATCCTACATGGGATTCAACTCCATTTAGGACTGGGAAACAAACACTAGCTCGCCTTACAAGAAACACACGCTGCTTTTGAGAAAAGAGCACTCTTCTACTCTACTGTGTTTCCTATGGGGTCCGAACAGTGAGCTTGCTCAGAAAAAAAGAATTGTGCTTCTTCCACATACGGGCCATATCTAGTTCAACCCTGCTTAGAAAACTGACAAGAACAGTAGCTCCTCTTCAGTCCAATACACTGTACTTGTTGGGAACAGACGTGAGTGCTCTTTGAACTGTGTATGGCAAATGGAGCAAAATAGGGAATCTTCTTAACAGAAAACTACTCTTGCTCGTAGGACCAGATCCTGCATGTGACTCAACTCCATTTAGGACTGGGAAACAAACGCTAGCTCGCCTTACAAGAAACACACTCTGCTTTTGAGAAAAGAGCACTCTTCTACTCTGTGTTTTCTATAGGGCCAGAACCGTGAGCTGGCTCACAACAAAAAACTGTGCTTCCTACACACACGGCCATATCTAGTTCAATTCTGCTTAGGAAACTGACAAGAACAGTAAATCCTCTTCAGTCCAATACACTGTACATGCTGGGAACAGACACCAGTGCTTTTTGCCCTGTGTATGAAAATGGGAGCGCAATAGTGACTATTCTTACCAGAAAACAACTCTTGCTCGTAGGACCAGAAACTGCATGGGATTCAACTCCATTTAGTACTCGGAAAGAAACACTAGCTCCTCTTACAAGAAACACACTCTGCTTTTGAGAAAAGAGCACTCTTCTACTCTACCTTGTTTTCTATAGGGCTAGAACAGTGAGCTTGTTCAGAACAAAAGAACTGTGCTTCCTACACACACGGGCCATGTCTAGTTCAACTCTGCTTTGGAAAATGACAAGAACAGTAGCTCCTCTACAGTCCAATTCACTGTACTTGCTGGGAAAAGACGCGAGTGCTATTTGCACTGTGTGTGGCAATGGGAGCGCAATAGTGACTTTCCTTAACAGAAAACAACTCTTGCTTGTAGGACCAGAACCTGCATGGGATTCAACTCCATTTCTGACTGGGAAACAAACACTAGCTCGCCTTACAAGAAACACACTCTGCTTTTGAGAAAAGAGCACTCGTCTACTCTTCTGTGTTTCCTACGGGGTCCGAAGAGTGAGCTTGCGCAGAACAAAAGAACTGTGCTTCCTACACACACGGGCCATATCTAGTTCAACTCTGCTTAGGAAACTGACTAGAACAGTAGCTCCTCTTCAGTCCAATACACTGTACTTAATGGGAACAAATGCGAGTGCTATTTGCACTGTGTATGACAATGGGAGCACAATAGTGACTCTTCTTACCAGAATACAACTCTTGCTCATAGGACCAGAAACTGCATGGGATTCAACTCCATTTAGGACTGGGAAACAAACACTAGCTCGCCTTACAGGAAACACACTCTGCTTTTGAGAAAAGAGCACTCTTCTACTCTACTGTGTTTCCTATGGGGCACCGAACAGTGAGCTTGCTCAGAACAAAAGAACTGTGCTTCCTAAACACACGGGCCATATCTAGTTCAACTCTGCTTAGGAAACTGACAAGAACATTAGCTCCTCTTCAGTCCAATACCCTGTACTTGCTGGAAGCAGAAGCGAGTGCTATTTGCACTGTGTATGGCAATGGTAGCGCAATAGTGACTCTTCTCACCAGAAATCTACTCTTGCTCGTAGGACCAGATACTGCATGAGATTCAACTCCATTTAGGACAGGGAAACAAATGCTAGATCGCCTTACAAGAAACACACTCTGCTTTTGAGAAAAGAGCACTCCTCTACTCTACTGGGATTCCCTATGGGTTTCCGAACAGTGAGCTTGCTCAGAACAAAAGAACTGTGCTTGCTACACACACGGGCCATATCTAGTTCAACTCTACTTAGAAAACTGACAAGAACAGTAGCTCCTCTTCAGTCCAATACACTGTACTTGCTGGGAACAGAGGCGAGTGCTATTTGCACTGTGTATCTCAATGGGAGAGCAATAGTGACTCTTCTTACCAGAAAAGAACTCTTGCTCGTAGGACCAGAAACTGCATGTGATTCAACTCCATTTAGGACTGGGAAACAAACGCTAGCTCGCCTTACAAGAAACACACTCTCCTTTTTAGAAAAGAGTACTCTTCTACTCTACTGTGTTTCCTATAGGGCCAGAACAATGAGCTTGCTCAGAACAAAAGAACTGTGCTTCCTACACACCTGGCCATATCTAGTTCAACTATGCTTAGGCAACTGAAAAGAACAGTAGCTCCTCTTCAGTCCAATACACTGTACATGCTGGGTACAGACGCCAGTGCTATTTGCACTGTGTATGACAATGCGAGCACAACTGTGACTCTTCTTAACAGAAAACAACTCTTGATCGTTCAACCAGAAACTGCATGTGATTCAACTCCATTTAGGTCTGGGAAACAAATTCTAGCTCGCCTTACAAGAAACACACTCTGCTTTTGAGAAAAAAGCACTCTTCTACTCTGTGTTTTCTATAGGGCCAGAACAGTTAGCTGGCTCACAAAAAGAACTGTGCTTCCTATACACACGGCCATATCTAGTTCAATTCTGCTTAGGAACCTGACAATAACAGTAGATCCTCTTCAGTCCAATTCACTGTACTTGCTGGGAACAGACGCGAGTGCTATTTACCCTGTGTATGACAATGGTAGCGCAATAGTGACTTTCCTTACCAGAAAACAACTCTTGCTCGTAAAACCAGAAACTCCATGTGATTCAACTCCATTTAGGACTGGGAAACAAACACTAGCTCGCCTTACAAGAAACATACTCTGCTTTTGAGAAAAGAGCACTCTTCTACTCTACTGGGGTTCCTATGGGGTCCGAACAGTGAGTTTGCTCAGAACCAAAGAAATGTGCTTCCTACACACACGGGCCATATCTAGTTCAACTCTGCTTAGAAAACTGACAAGAACAGAAGCTCCTCTTCAGTCCAATACACTATATTTGCTGGGAACAGACGCGAGTGCTATTTGCACTGTGTATGGCAATGGGAGCACAATAGTGACTTTCCTTACCAGAAAACAACTCTTGCACGTAGGACCAGAAACTGCATGGGATTCAACTCCATTTCTGACCAGGAAACAAACACTAGCTCGCCTTACAAGAAACACACTCTGCTTTTGAGAAAAGAGCACTCATCTATTCTACTGGGTTTCCTATGGTGTCCAAAGAGTGAGCTTGCTCAGAACAAAAGAACTGTGTTTCCTGCACACACGGGCCATATCTAGTTCAACTCTGCTTATGACACTGACAAGAACATTAGCTCCTCTTCACTCCAATACCCTGTACTTGCTGGAAGCAGAGCGAGTGCTATTTGCACTGTGTATGGCAATGGGAGCGCAATAGTGACTCTTCTTACCATAAATCTAATCTTGCCTATAGGACCAGATACTGCATGAGATTCAACTCAATTTAGGACTGGGAAACAAACGCTAGCTCGCCTTACAAGAAACACACTCTGCTTTTGAGAAAAGAGCACTCTTCTACTCTACTGTGTTACCTATAGGGCCAGAACAGTGAGCTTGCTCAGAACAAAAGAACTGTGCTTCCTACACACACGGGCCATATCTAGTTCAACTCTGCTTAGGAAACTGACAAGAACAGTAGCTCCTCTTCAGTCCAATACACTGTACTTGCTGGGAACAGACGCGAGTGCTATTTGCACTATGTATCTCAATTTGAGCGCAATAGTGACTCTTCTTACCAGAAAACAACTCTTGCTCATAGGAATAGAAACTGCATGGGATTCAACCCCATTTAAGACTGGGAAACAAACGCTAGCTCGCCTTACAAGAAGCACACTCTGCTTTTGGAAATGAGCACTCTTCTACTCTACTGTGTTTCCTATAGGGCCAGAACAGTGAGCTTGCTCAGAACAAAAGAACTGTGCTTCCTACATACATGGGCCATATCTAGTTCAACTCTGCTTAGGAAATTGACAAGAACAGTAGCTCCTCTTCAGTCCAATATCCTGTACTTGCTGGAAGCAGAAGCGAGTGCTATTTGCACTGGGTATGGCAATGGGAGTACAATAGTGACTCTTCTTACCAGAAAACAACTCTTGCTCGTAGGACCAAAAACTGCATGTGATTCAACTCCATTTAGGACTGGGAAACAAACGCTAGCTCGCCTTACAAGAAACACACTCTGCTTTTGAGAAAAGTGCACTCTTCTACTCTACTGTGTTTCCTATGGGGTCCGAACAGTGAGCTTGCTCAGTACAAAAGAACTGTGCTTCCTACACACACGGGCTATATCTAGTTCAACTCTGCTGAGGAAACTGACAAGAACAGTAGATCCTCTTCAGTCCAATACACTGTACATGCTGGGAACAGATGCCAGTGCTATTTGCCCTGTGTATCAAAACGGGAGCACAATAGTGACTCTTCTCACCAGAAAACAACTCTTGCTCGTAGGACCAGAAACTGCTTGGGATTCAACTCCATTTAGTACTGGGAAACAAACGCTAGTTCCACTTACAAGAAACACAATCTCCTTTTGAGAAGAGAGCACTCCTCTACTCTAATGTGTTTCCTATGGGGTCCGAACAGTGAGCTTCCTCAGAACAAATGAACTGTGCTTCCTACTCACATGGGCCATATCTAGTTCAACTCTGCTTACGAAACTGACAAGAACAGTAGCTCCTCTTCAGTCCAATACACTGTACTTGCTGCGAACAGACGCGAGTGCCATTTGCACTGTGTATTGCAATGGGAGCGCAATAGTAACTCTTCTTACCAGAAAACAACTCTTGCTCATAGGAAAACAAACTGCATGTGATTCAACTCCATTTAGGACTGGGAAACAAACGCTAGCTCGCCTTACAAGAAACACACTCTGCTTTTGAGAAAAGAGCACTCTTCTACTCCACTGTGTTTCCTGTAGGGCAAGAAGAGTGAGCTTGCTCAGAACAAAAAACTGTGCTTCCTACACACATGGCCATATCTAGTTCAACTCTGCTTAGGAAACTGAAAAGAACAGTAGCACCTCTTCAGTCCAATACACTGTACTGCTGGGAACAGACATGAGGGCTATTTGCAGTGTGTATTGCAGTGGGTGAGCAATAGTGACTCTTCTTACCAGAAAACAACTCTTGCTCATACGACCAGAAACTGCATGTGATGCAACTCCGTTTAGGATGGGAAAGAAACACTAGCTCAACTTACAAGAAACACACTCTGCTTTTGAGAAAAGAGCACTCTTCTACTCTACTGTGTTTTCTATAGGGCCAGAACAGTGAGCTTGGTCAGAACAAAAGAACTGTGCTTCCTTCACACATGGGATATATCTAGTTCAACTCTGCTTAGTAAACTGACAAGAACATTAGCTCCTCTTCAGTCCAATACACTGTATTTGCTGGGAACAGACGCGAGTGCTATTTGCACTGTGTATGGCAAAGGGAGCTCAATAGTGACTTTCCTTACCAGAGAACAACTCTTGCTCCTAGGACCAGAAACTGCATGTGATTCAACTCCATTTAGCACTGGGAAACAAACGTTAGCTCGCCTTACAAGAAACACACTCTGCTTTTGAGAAAAGAGCACTCTTCTACTCTGCTGTGTTTCCTATGGGGTCCGAACAGTGTGCTTGCTCAGAACAAAAGAACTGTGTGCTTCCTACACACACGGGCCATATCTAGTTCAACTCTGCTTAGGAAACTGACAAGAACAGTAGCTCCTCTTCAGTCCAATACAGTGCACTTGCTGGGAACAGACGGAAGAGGTATTTGCACTGTGTATGGCAAAGGGAGCGCAATAGTGACTTTCCTTACCAGAAAACAACTCTTGCTCGTAGGACCAGAAACTGCATGTGATTCAACTCCATTTAGGACTGAGAAACAAACACAAGTCCGCCTTACAAGAAACATACTCTGCTTTTGAGAAAAGAGCACTCTTCTACTCTACTGTGATTCCAATGGGGTCCGAAAAGTCAGTTTGCCTAGAACAAAAGAACTGTGCTTCCTACACACACGGGCCATATCTAGTTCAACTCTGCTTAGGAAACTGACAAGAACAGAAGCTCCTCTTCAGTCCAATACACTATACTTTCTGGAAACAGACGCGAGTGCTATTTGCACTGTGTATGGGAATGGGAGCGCCATAGTGACTTTCCTTAACAGAAAACAACTCTTGCTGGTAGGACCAAAAACTGCATGTGATTCAACTCCATTTAGGACTGGGAAACAAACACTAGCTCGCCTTACAAGAAACACACTCTGCTTTTGAGAAAAGAGCACTCTTCTACTCCACTGTGTTTCCTATAGGGCCAGAACAGTGAGCTTGCTCAGAACAAAATAACTGTGCTTCCTACACACATGGTCCACATCTAGTTCAACTCTGCTTAGGAAACTGACAAGAATAGAAGCTCCTCTTCAGTCCAATACACTATACTTGCTGGGAACAGACGCAAGATCTATTTTCACTGTGTATGGCAATGGGAGCACAATAGTGACTTTCCTTACCAGAAAACAACTCTTGCTCCTAGGACAAGAAACTGCATGTGATTCAACTCTATTTAGGACTAGGAAACAAACGCTAGCTCGCGTTACAAGAAACACACTCTGCTTTTGAGAAAAGAGCACTCTTCTACTCTGCTGTGTTTCCTATGGGGTCCGAAGAGTGTCCTTGCTCAGAACAAAAGAACTGTGTGCTTCCTACACACACGGGCCATATCTAGTTCAACTCTGCTTAGGAAACTGACAAGAACAGTAGCTCCTCTTCAGTCCAATACACTGTACTTGCTGGGAACAGATGCGAGTGCTATTTGCACTGTGTATGGCAATGGGAGCGCAATAGTGACTTTCCTTACCAGAAAACAACTCTTGCACATAGGACCAAAAACTGCATGTGATTCAACTCCATTTAGGACTGGGAAACAAACGCTAGCTCGTCTTACAAGAAACACACTCTGCTTTTGAGAAAAGAGCACTCTTCTACTCCACTGTGTTTTCTGTAGGGCCAGAACAGTGAACTGGCTCAGAACAAAAGAACTGTGCTTCCTACACACACGGGCCATATCTAGTTCAACTCTGCTTAAAAAACTGACAAGAACAGTAGCTCCTTATCAGTCCAATACACTGTACTTGCTGGGAACAGACGCGAGTGCTATTTGCACTGTGTATGACAATGGGAGCACAATAGTGACTTTCCTTACCAGAAAACAACTCTTGCTTCTAGGACCAGAAACTGCATGTGATTCAACTCCATTTAGGACTGGGAAACAAACGCTAGCTCGCCTTAAAAGAAACACACTCTGCTTTTGAGAAAAGAGCACTCTTCTACTCTATTGTGTTTCCTGTAGTGACAGAACAGTGAGCTGGCTCAAAACAAAAGAACTGTGCTTCCTCCACACACGGGCCATATCTAGTTCAACTCTGCTTAGGAAACTGACAAGAACAGTAGATCCTCTTCAGTCCAATACACTTTACTTGCTGGAACAGACGTGAGTGCTATTTGCACTGTGTATGGCAATGGGAGCGCAATAGTGACTCTTCTTACCAGAAAACAACTCTTGCTCATAGGACCAGAAACTGCATGGGATTCAACTCCATTTCTGACTGGGAAACAAACACTAGCTCCCCTTACAAGAAACACACGCAGCTTTTGAGAAAAGAGCACTCTTCTACACTACTGTGTTTCCTGTGGGTTCCGAACAGTGAGCTTGCTCAGAACAAAAGAATTGTGCTTCCTCCACATACGGGCCATATCTAGTTCAACCCTGCTTAGGAAACTGACAAGAACAGTAGCTCCTCTTCAGTCCAATACACTGTACTTGTTGGGAACAGACGTGAGTGCTATTTGAACTGTGTATGGCAATGTGAGCACAATAGGGACTCTTCTTAACAGAAAACTACTCTTGCTCCTAGGACCAGATCCTGCATGTGATTCAACTCCATTTAGGACTGGGAAACAAACGCTAGCTCGCCTTACAAGAAACACACTCTGCTTTTGAGAAAAGAGCACTCTTCTACTCTGTGTTTTCTATAGGGCCAGATCCGTGAGCTGGCTCACAACAAAAAACTGTGCTTCCTACACACGGCCATATCTAGTTCAATTCTGCTTAGGAAACTGACAAGAACAGTAGATCCTCTTCAGTCCAATACACTGTACAAGCTGGGAACAGACGCCAGTGCTATTTGCCCTGTGTATGACAATGGGAGTGCAATAGTGACTGTTCTTACCAGAAAACAACTCTTGCTCGTAGGACCAGAAGCTGCATGGGATTCAACTCCATTTAGTACTCGGACAGAAACACTAGCTCCTCTTACAAGAAACACACTCTGCTTTTGGAAAAGAGCACTCTTCTACTCTACCTTGTTTTCTATAGGGCTTGAACAGTGAGCTTGTTCAGAACAAAAGAACTGTGCTTCCTACACACACGGGCCATGTATAGTTCAAATCTGCTTAGGAAACTGACAAGAACATTAGCTCCTCTTCAGTCCAATACCCTGTACTTGCTGGAAGCAGAAGCGAGTGCTATTTGCACTGTGTATGGCAATGGGAGCGCAATAGTGACTCTTCTTACCAGAAATATACTCTTGCTCGTAGGACCAGATACTGCATGAGATTCAACTCCATTTAGGACTGGGAAACAAATGCTAGATCGCCTTACAAGAAACACACTCTGCTTTTGAGAAAAGAGCATTCTTCTACTCTACTTGTTTCCTATAGGACCAGAACAGTGAGCTTGCTTAGAATAAAAGAACTGTGCTTCCTACACACACGGGCCATATCTAGTTCAACTCTGCTTAGGAAACTGACTAGAACAGTAGGTCCTCTTCAGTCCAATACAGTGGACTTGCTGGGAACAGACGCGAGTGCTATTTGCACTATGTATCTCAATTTGAGCGCAATAGTGACTCTTCTTACCAGAAAACAACTCTTACTCGTAGGACCAGAAACTGCATGTGATTCAACTCCATTTAGGACTGGGAAACAAACGCTAGCTCGCCTAACAAGAAACACACTCTGGTTTTGGAAATGAGGACTCTTCTACTCTACTGTGTTTCCTATAGGGCCAGAACAGTGAGCTTGCTCAGAACAAAAGAACTGTGCTTCCTACACACACAAGCTATATCTAGTTCAACTCTGCTTAGGAAACTGACAAGAACAGTAGCTCCTCTTCAGTCCAATATCCTGTACTTGCTGGAAGCACAAGCGAGTGCTATTTGCACTGTGTATGGCAAAGGGAGTACAATAGTGACTCTTCTTACCAGAAAACAACTCTTGCTCGTAGGACCAAAAACTGCATGTGATTCAACTCCATTTAGGACTGGGAAACAAACGCTAGCTCGCCTTACAAGAAACACACTCTGCTTTTGAGAAAAGAACACTCTTCTACTCTACTGTGTTTCCTATAGGGCCAGAACAGTGAGCTTGCTCAGAACAAAAGAATTGTGCTTCCTACACACACGGGCCTTCACTAGTTCAACTCTGCTTAGGAAACTGACAAAAACAGTAGATCCTCTTCAGTCCAATACACTGTACATGCTGGGAAGAGATGCCAGTGCTATTTGCCCTGTGTATCACAATGGGAGCACAATAGTGACTCTTCTCACCAGAAAACAACTCTTGCTCGTAGGACCAGAAACTGCTTGGGATTCAACTCCATTTAGGACTGGGAAACAAACGCTAGTTCGACTTACAAGAAACACAATCTCCTTTTGAGAAGAGAGCACTCCTCTACTCTAATGTGTTTCCTATGGGGTCCGAACAGTGAGCTTCCCCAGAACAAATGAACTGTGCTTCCTACTCACATGGGCCATATCTAGTTCAACTCTGCTTAGGAAACTGACAAGAGCAGTAGCTCCTCTTCAGTCCAATACACTGTACATGCTGGGAACAGACGCCAGTGCTATTTGCCCTGCGTATGTCAATGGGAGCACAATAGTGACTCTTCTTACCAGAAAACAAATCTTGCTTGTAGGACCAGAAACTGCATGTGATTCAACTCCATTTGGGACTTGGAAACAAACGCTAGCTCGCCTTAGAAGAAACACACTCTGCTTTTGAGAAAAGAGCACTCTTCTACTCTACTGTGTTTCCTATAGGGCCAGAACAGTGAGCTTGCTCAGAACAAAAGAACTGTGCTTCCTACACACACGGGCCATATCTAGTTCAACTCTGCTTACGAAACTGACAAGAACAGTAGCTCCTCTTCAGTCCAATACACTGTACTTGCTGGGAACAGACGCGAGTGCTATTTGCACTGTGTATGGCAAAGGGAGCACAATAGTGACTTTCTTTTCCAGAAAACAACTCTTGCTCGTAGGACTAGAAACTGCATGTGATTCAACTCCATTTAGGACTGGGAAACAAACGCAAGCTCGCCTTACAAAAAACACACTCTGCTTTTGAGAAAAGAGCACTCTTCTACTCTATTGTGTTTCCTATAGGCCAGAAGAGTGAGCTCGCTCAGAACAAAAGAACTGTGCTTCCTATACACACGGGCCATATCTAGTTCAACTCTGCTTAGGAAACTGACAAGAAGAGTACATCCTCTTCAGTCCAATACACTTTACATGCTGGGAACAGACGCCAGTTCTATTTGCCCTGTGAATGACAATGGGAGCGCAATAGTGACTCTTCTTACCAGAAAACAACTCTTGCTCATAGGAAAACAAACTGCATGTGATTCAACTCCATTTAGGACTGGGAAACAAACGCTAGCTCGCCTTACAAGAAACGCACTCTGCTTTTGAGAAAAGAGCACTCTTCTACTCCACTGTGTTTCCTGTAGGGCCAGAAGAGTGAGCTTGCTCAGAACAAAAAACTGTGCTTCCTACACACATGGCCATATCTAGTTCAACTCTGCTTAGGAAACTGAAAAGAACAGTAGCTCCTCTTCAGTCCAATACACTGTACTGCTGGGAACAGACATGAGGGCTATTTGCAGTGTGTATTGCAGTGGGTGAGCAATAGTGACTCTTCTTACAGAAAACAACTCTTGCTCATACGACCAGAAACTGCATGTGATGCAACACCGTTTAGGATGGGAAAGAAACACTAGCTCAACTTACAAGAAACACACTCTGCTTTTGAGAAAAGAGCACTCTTCTACTCTACTGTGTTTTCTATAGGGCCAGAACAGTGAGCTTGGTCAGAACAAAAGAACTGTGCTTCCTTCACACATGGGATATATCTAGTTCAACTCTGCTTAGTAAACTGACAAGAACAGTAGCTCCTCTTCAGTCCAATACACTGTATTTGCTGGGAACAGACGCGAGTGCTATTTGCACTGTGTATGGCAAAGGGAGCTCAATAGTGACTTTCCTTACCAGAAAACAACTCTTGTTCCTAGGGCCAGAAACTGCCTGTGATTCAACTCCATTTAGGACTGAGAAACAAACACTAGCCCGCCTTACAAGAAACATACTCTGCTTTTGAGAAAAGAGCACTCTTCTACTCTACAAGGGTTCCTATGGGGTCCGAACAGTCAGTTTGCCTAGAACAAAAGAACTGTGCTTCCTACACACACGGGCCATATCTAGTTCAACTCTGCTTAGGAAACTGACAAGAACAGAAGCTCCTCTTCAGTCCAATACACTATACTTTCTGGGAACAGACGCGAGTCTATTTGCACTGTGTATGGGAATGGGAGCACAATAGTGACTTGCCTTAACAGTGACTTTGCTGGTAGGACCAAAAACTGCATGTGATTCAACTCCATTTAGCACTAGGAAACAAACACTAGCTCGCCTTACAAGAAACACACTCTGCTTTTGAGAAAAGAGCACTCTTCTACTCCACTGTGTTTCCTATAGGGCCAGAACAGTGAGCTTGCTCAGAACAAAAGAACTGTGCTTCCTACACACATGGTCCATATCTAGTTCAACTCTGCTTAGGAAACTGACAAGAACAGACGCTCCTCTTCAGTCCAATACACTATACTTGCTGGGAACAGATGCGAGTTCTATTTTCACTGTGTATGGCAATGTGAGCGCAATAGTGACTTTCCTTATCAAAAAACAAATCTTGCTCCTAGGACCAGAAACTGCATGTGATTCAACTCCATTTAGGACTGGGAAACAAACGCTAGCTCGCCTTACTAGAAACACACTCTGCTTTTGAGAAAGGAGCACTCTTCTACTCTGCTGTGTTTCCTATGGGTTCCGAACAGTGTGCTTGCTCAGAACAAAAGAACTGTGTGCTTCCTACACACACGGGCCATATCTAGTTCAACTCTGCTTAGGAAACTGACAAGAACAGTAGCTCCTCTTCAGTCCAATACAGTGTACTTGCTGGGAACAGACGCGAGTGCTATTTCCACTGTGTATGGCAAAGGGAGCGCAATAGTGACTTTCCTTACCAGAAAACAACTCTTGCTCCTAGGACCAGAAACTGCATGTGATTCAACTCCATTTAGGACTGAGAAACAAACACTAGCCCGCCTTACAAGAAGCATACTCTGCTTTTGAGAAAAGAGCACTCTTCTACTCTACTGGGTTATCTATGGGGTCCGAACAGTCAGTTTGCCTAGAACAAAAGAACTGTGCTTCCTACACACACGGGCCATATCTAGTTCAACTCTGCTTAGGAAACTGACAAGAACAGTAGCTCCTCTTCAGTCCGATACACTGTACTTGCTGGGAATAAACGCGAGTGCTCTTTGCACTGTGTATGGCAATGGGAGCGCCATTAGTGACTTTCCTTAACAGAAAACAACTCTTGCTGGTAGGACCAAAAACTGCATGGGAATCAACTCCATTTAGGACTGGGAAACAAACACTAGCTCGCCTTACAAGAAACACACTCTGCTTTTGAGAAAAGAGCACTCTTCTACTCCACTGTGTTTCCTATAGGGCCTGAACAGTGAGCTTGCTCAGAACAAAAGAACTGTGCTTTCTCCACACACGGTCCACATCTAGTTCAACTCTGCTTAGGAAACTGACAAGAACAGAAGCTCCTCTTCAGTCCAATACACTATACTTGCTGGGAAGAGACGCGAGATCTATTTTCATTGTGTATGGCAAAGGGAGCGCAATAGTGACTTTCCTTACCAGAAAACAACTCTTGCTCCTAGGAGCAGAAACTGCATGTGATTCAACTCCAATTAGGACTAGGAAACAAACGCTAGCTCGCCTTACAGGAAACACACTCTGCTTTTGAGAAAAGAGTACTCTTCTACTCTGCTGTGTTTCCTATGGGGTCCGAACAGGGTGCTTGCTCAGAACAAAAGAACTGTGTGCTTCCTACACACACGGGCCATATCTAGTTCAACTCTGCTTAGGAAACTGACAAGAACAGTAGCTCCTCTTCAGTCCAATACAGTGTACTTGCTGGGAACAGACGCGAGTGCTATTTGCACTGTGTATGGCAATTGGAGCGCAATAGTGACTTTCCTTACCAGAAAACAACTCTTGCTCATAGGACCAAAAACTGCATGTGATTCAACTCCATTTAGGACTGGAAAAAAACGCTAGCTCGCCTTACAAGAAACACACTCTGATTTGAGAAAAGAACAATCTTCTACTCTACTGAGTTTCCTGTATGGCCAGAACAGTGAGCTTGCTCAGAATAAAAGAACTGTGCTTCCTCCACACACGGACCATATCTAGTTCAACTCTGCTTAGGAAATTGACAAGAACAGAAGATCCTCTTCAGTCCAATACACTATACTTGCTGGGAACAGACGCGAGTGCTATTTGCACTGTGTATGGCAATGGGATTGCAATAGTGACTTTCCTTACCAGAAAACAACTCTTCCTCATAGGACCAAAAACTGCATGTGATTCAACTCCATTTAGGACTGGGAAACAAACGCTAGCTCGCCTTACAAGAAACACACTCTGCTTTGGAGAAAAGAGCACTCTTCTACTCCACTGTGTTTCCTATAGGGCCAGAACAGTGAACTTGATCAGAACAAAAGAACTGTGCTTCCTACACACAGGGGCCATATCTAGTTCAACTCTGCTTAGGAAACTGAAAAGAACAGTAGCTCCTCTTCAGTCCAATACACTGTACTTGCTGGGAACAGACGCGAGTGCTATTTGCACTGTGTATGACAATTGGAGCACAATAGTGACTTTCCTTACCAGAAAACAACTCTTGCTTCTAGGACCAGAAACTGCATGTGATTCAACTCCATTTAGGACTGAGAAACAAACACTAGCTCGCCTTACAAGAAACACACTCTGCTTTTGAGAAAAGAGCACTCATCTACTCTACTGTGTTTCCTGTAGGGCCAGAACAGTGAGCTGGCTCAAAATAAAAGAACTGTGCTTCCTCCAAACACGGGCCATATCTAGTTCAACTCTGCTTAGGAAACTGACAAGAACAGTAGATCCTCTTCAGTCCAATACACTGTACTTGCTGGAACAGACGTGAGTGCAATTTGCACTGTGTATGGCAATGGGAGCGCCATAGTGACTCTTCTTACCAGAAAACAACTCTTGCTCATAGGACCAGATCCTACATGGGATTCAACTCCATTTAGGACTGGGAAACAAACACTAGCTCGCCTTACAAGAAACACATGCTGCTTTTGAGAAAAGAGCACTCTTCTACTCTACTGTGTTTCCTATGGCGTCCGAACAGTGAGCTTGCTCAGAAAAAAAGAATTGTGCTTCTTCCACATACGGGCCATATCTAGTTCAACCCTGCTTAGAAAACTGACAAGAACAGTAGCTCCTCTTCAGTCCAATACACTGTACTTGTTGGGAACAGACGTGAGTGCTCTTTGAACTGTGTATGGCAAATGGAGCAAAATAGGGAATCTTCTTAACAGAAAACTACTCTTGCTCGTAGGACCAGATCCTGCATGTGACTCAACTCCATTTAGGACTGGGAAACAAACGCTAGCTCGCCTTACAAGAAACACACTCTGCTTTTGAGAAAAGAGCACTCTTCTACTCTGTGTTTTCTATAGGGCCAGAACCGTGAGCTGGCTCACAACAAAAAACTGTGCTTCCTACACACACGGCCATATCTAGTTCAATTCTGCTTAGGAAACTGACAAGAACAGTAAATCCTCTTCAGTCCAATACACTGTACATGCTGGGAACAGACACCAGTGCTTTTTGCCCTGTGTATGAAAATGGGAGCGCAATAGTGACTATTCTTACCAGAAAACAACTCTTGCTCGTAGGACCAGAAACTGCATGGGATTCAACTCCATTTAGTACTCGGAAAGAAACACTAGCTCCTCTTACAAGAAACACACTCTGCTTTTGAGAAAAGAGCACTCTTCTACTCTACCTTGTTTTCTATAGGGCTAGAACAGTGAGCTTGTTCAGAACAAAAGAACTGTGCTTCCTACACACACGGGCCATGTCTAGTTCAACTCTGCTTTGGAAAATGACAAGAACAGTAGCTCCTCTACAGTCCAATTCACTGTACTTGCTGGGAAAAGACGCGAGGGCTATTTGCACTGTGTGTGGCAATGGGAGCGCAGTAGTGACTTTCCTTAACAGAAAACAACTCTTGCTTGTAGGACCAGAACCTGCATGGGATTCAACTCCATTTCTGACTGGGAAACAAACACTAGCTCGCCTTACAAGAAACACACTCTGCTTTTGAGAAAAGAGCACTCGTCTACTCTTCTGTGTTTCCTACGGGGTCCGAAGAGTGAGCTTGCTCAGAACAAAAGAACTGTGCTTCCTACACACACGGGCCATATCTAGTTCAACTCTGCTTAGGAAACTGACAAGAACATTAGCTCCTCTTCAGTCCAATACCCTGCACTTGCTGGAAGCAGAAGCGAGTGCTATTTGCACTGTGTATGGCAATGGGAGCGCAATAGTGACTCTTCTTACCAGAAATCTACTCTTGCTCGTAGGACCAGATACTACATGAGATTCAACTCCATTTAGGACTGGGAAACAAATGCTAGATCGCCTTACAAGAAACACACTCTGCTTTTGAGAAAAGAGCATTCTTCTACTCTACTGTGTTTCCTATAGGGCCAGAACAGTGAGCTTGCTCAGAACAAAAGAACTGTGCTTCCTACACACACGGGCCATATCTAGTTCAACTCTGCTTAGGAAACTGACTAGAACAGTAGCTCCTCTTCAGTCCAATACACTGTACTTAATGGGAACAAATGCGAGTGCTATTTGCACTGTGTATGACAATGGGAGCACAATAGTGACTCTTCTTACCAGAATACAACTCTTGCTCATAGGACCAGAAACTGCATGGGATTCAACTCCATTTAGGACTGGGAAACAAACACTAGCTCGCCTTACAGGAAACACACTCTGCTTTTGAGAAAAGAGCACTCTTCTACTCTACTGTGTTTCCTATGGGGCCCGAACAGTGAGCTTGCTCAGAACAAAAGAACTGTGCTTCCTAAACACACGGGCCATATCTAGTTCAACTCTGCTTAGGAAACTGACAAGAACATTAGCTCCTCTTCAGTCCAATACCCTGTACTTGCTGGAAGCAGAAGCGAGTGCTATTTGCACTGTGTATGGCAATGGTAGCGCAATAGTGACTCTTCTCACCAGAAATCTACTCTTGCTCGTAGGACCAGATACTGCATGAGATTCAACTCCATTTAGGACAGGGAAACAAATGCTAGATCGCCTTACAAGAAACACACTCTGCTTTTGAGAAAAGAGCACTCCTCTACTCTACTGGGATTCCTATGGGTTCCGAACAGTGAGCTTGCTCAGAACAAAAGAACTGTGCTTGCTACACACACGGGCCATATCTAGTTCAACTCTACTTAGAAAACTGACAAGAACAGTAGCTCCTCTTCAGTCCAATACACTGTACTTGCTGGGAACAGAGGCGAGTGCTATTTGCACTGTGTATCTCAATGGGAGAGCAATAGTGACTCTTCTTACCAGAAAAGAACTCTTGCTCGTAGGACCAGAAACTGCATGTGATTCAACTCCATTTAGGACTGGGAAACAAACGCTAGCTCGCCTTACAAGAAACACACTCTCCTTTTTAGAAAAGAGTACTCTTCTACTCTACTGTGTTTCCTATAGGGCCAGAACAATGAGCTTGCTCAGAACAAAAGAACTGTGCTTCCTACACACCTGGCCATATCTAGTTCAACTATGCTTAGGCAACTGAAAAGAACAGTAGCTCCTCTTCAGTCCAATACACTGTACATGCTGGGTACAGACGCCAGTGCTATTTGCACTGTGTATGACAATGCGAGCACAACTGTGACTCTTCTTAACAGAAAACAACTCTTGATCGTTCAACCAGAAACTGCATGTGATTCAACTCCATTTAGGTCTAGGAAACAAATTCTAGCTCGCCTTACAAGAAACACACTCTGCTTTTGAGAAAAAAGCACTCTTCTACTCTGTGTTTTCTATAGGGCCAGAACAGTTAGCTGGCTCACAAAAAGAACTGTGCTTCCTATACACACGGCCATATCTAGTTCAATTCTGCTTAGGAACCTGACAATAACAGTAGATCCTCTTCAGTCCAATTCACTGTACTTGCTGGGAACAGACGCGAGTGCTATTTACCCTGTGAATGACAATGGTAGCGCAATAGTGACTTTCCTTACCAGAAAACAACTCTTGCTCGTAAAACCAGAAACTCCATGTGATTCAACTCCATTTAGGACTGGGAAACAAACACTAGCTCGCCTTACAAGAAACATACTCTGCTTTTGAGAAAAGAGCACTCTTCTACTCTACTGGGGTTCCTATGGGGTCCGAACAGTGAGTTTGCTCAGAACCAAAGAAATGTGCTTCCTACACACACGGGCCATATCTAGTTCAACTCTGCTTAGAAAACTGACAAGAACAGAAGCTCCTCTTCAGTCCAATACACTATATTTGCTGGGAACAGACGCGAGTGCTATTTGCACTGTGTATGGCAATGGGAGCACAATAGTGACTTTCCTTACCAGAAAACAACTCTTGCTCGTAGGACCAGAAACTGCATGGGATTCAACTCCATTTCTGACCAGGAAACAAACACTAGCTCGCCTTACAAGAAACACACTCTGCTTTTGAGAAAAGAGCACTCATCTATTCTACTGGGTTTCCTATGGTGTCCGAAGAGTGAGCTTGCTCAGAACAAAAGAACTGTGCTTCCTGCACACACGGGCCATATCTAGTTCAACTCTGCTTATGACACTGACAAGAACATTAGCTCCTCTTCAGTCCAATACCCTGTACTTGCTGGAAGCAGAGCGAGTGCTATTTGCACTGTGTATGGCAATGGGAGCGCAATAGTGACTCTTCTTACCATAAATCTAATCTTGCTCATAGGACCAGATACTGCATGAGATTCAACTCAATTTAGGACTGGGAAACAAACGCTAGCTCGCCTTACAAGAAACACACTCTGCTTTTGAGAAAAGAGCACTCTTCTACTCTACTGTGTTACCTATAGGGCCAGAACAGTGAGCTTGCTCAGAACAAAAGAACTGTGCTTCCTACACACACGGGCCATATCTAGTTCAACTCTGCTTAGGAAACTGACAAGAACAGTAGCTCCTCTTCAGTCCAATACACTGTACTTGCTGGGAACAGACGCGAGTGCTATTTGCACGATGTATCTCAATTTGAGCGCAATAGTGACTCTTCTTACCAGAAAACAACTCTTGCTCATAGGAATAGAAACTGCATGGGATTCAACCCCATTTAAGACTGGGAAACAAACGCTAGCTCGCCTTACAAGAAGCACACTCTGCTTTTGGAAATGAGCACTCTTCTACTCTACTGTGTTTCCTATAGGGCCAGAACAGTGAGCTTGCTCAGAACAAAAGAACTGTGCTTCCTACATACATGGGCCATATCTAGTTCAACTCTGCTTAGGAAAATGACAAGAACAGTGGCTCCTCTTCAGTCCAATACACTGTACTTGCTGGGAACAGACGCGAGTGCTATTTGCACTGTGTATCTCAATGGGAGTGCAATAGTGACTCTTGTTACCAGAAAACAATTCTTGCTCATAGGACCAGAATCTGCATGTGATTCAACTCCATTTAGGTCTGGGAAACAAACGCTAGCTCGCCTTACATGAAACACACTCTGATTTTGAGAAAAGAGCACTCCTCTACTCTACTGGGATTCCTATGGGTTCCGAACAGTGAGCTTGCTCAGAACAAAAGAACTGTGCTTGCTACACACACGGGCCATATCTAGTTCAACTCTACTTAGAAAATTGACAAGAACAGTAGCTCCTCTTCAGTCCAATACACTGTACTTGCTGGGAACAGAGGCGAGTGCTATTTGCACTGTGTATCTCAATGGGAGAGCAATAGTGACTCTTCTTACCAGAAAAGAACTCTTGCTCGTAGGACCAGAAACTGCATGTGATTCAACTCCATTTAGGACTGGGAAACAAACGCTAGCTCGCCTTACAAGAAACACACTCTCTTTTTTAGAAAAGAGTACTCTTCTACTCTACTGTGTTTCCTATAGGGCCAGAACAATGAGCTTGCTCAGAACAAAAGAACTGTGCTTCCTACACACCTGGCCATATCTAGTTCAACTATGCTTAGGCAACTGAAAAGAGCAGTAGCTCCTCTTCAGTCCAATACACTGTACATGCTGGGTACAGACGCCAGTGCTATTTGCACTGTGTATGACAATGCGAGCACAACTGTGACTCTTCTTAACAGAAAACAACTCTTGATCATTCGACCAGAAACTGCATGTGATTCAACTCCTTTTAGGACTGGGAAACAAACGCTAGCTCGCCTTACAAGAAACACACTCTGCTTTTGAGAAAAGAGCTCTCTTCCATCTGTGTTTTCTATAGGGCCAGAACAGTGAGCTGGCTCACAACAGAAGAACTTTGCTTCCTACACACACGGACATATCTATTTCAATTCTGCTTAGGAAACTGACAAGAACAATACATCCTCTTCAGTCCAATTCACTGTACTTGCTGGGAACAGACGCGAGTGCTATTTGCCCTGTGTATGACAATGGGAGCGCAATAGTGACTTTCCTTACCAGAAAACAACTCTTGCTCGTAAAAGCAGAAACTGCATGTGATTCAACTCCATTTAGGACTGGGAAACAAACACTAGCTCGCCTTACAAGAAACATACTCTGCTTTTGAGAAAAGAGCACTCTTCTACTCTACTGGGATTCCTATGGGGTCCAAACAGTGAGTTTGCTCAGAACAAAAGAACTGTGCTTCCTACACCCACGGGCCATATCTATTTCAACTCTGCTTAGGAAACTGACAAGAACAGAAGCTCCTCTTCAGTCCAATACACTATACTTGCTTGGAACAGACGCCAGTGCTATTTGCACTGTGTATGACAATGGGAACGCAATAGTGACTTTCCTTACCAGAAAACAACTCTTGCTCGTAGGACCAGAAACTGCATGGGATTCAACTCCATTTCTGACTGGGAAACAAACACTAGCTTGCCTTACAAGAAACACACTCTGCTTTTGAGAAAAGAGCACTCTTCTACTCTACTGGGTTTCCTATGGGGTCCGAAGAGTGAGCTAGCACAGAACAAAAGAACTGTGCTTCCTACACACACGGGCCATATCTAGTTCAACTCTGCTTAGGAAACTGACAAGAACATAAGCTCCTCTTCAGTCCAATACCCTGTACTTGCTGGAAGCAGAAGCGAGTGCTATTTGTACTGTGTATGACAATGGGAGCGCAATAGTGACTCTTCTTACCAGAAAACAACTCTTGCTCGTAGGACCAGAAACTGCATGGGATTCAACTCCATTTCTGACTGGGAAACAAACACTAGCTTGCCTTACAAGAAACACACTCTGCTTTTGAGAAAAGAGCACTCTTCTACTCTACTGGGTTTCCTATGGGGTCCGAAGAGTGAGCTAGCACAGAACAAAAGAACTGTGCTTCCTACACACACGGGCCATATCTAGTTCAACTCTGCTTAGGAAACTGACAAGAACATTAGCTCCTCTTCAGTCCAATACCCTGTACTTGCTGGAAGCAGAAGCGAGTGCTATTTGCACTGTGTATGACAATGGGAGCGCAATAGTGACTCTTCTTACCAGAAATCTACTCTTGCTCGTAGGACCAGATACTGCATGAGATTCAACTCCATTTAGGACTGGGAAACAAACGCTAGCTCGCCTTACAAGAAACACACTCTGCTTTTGAGAAAAGAGCACTCTTCTACTCTACTGTGTTTCCTATAGGGCCAGAAGAGTGAGCTTGCTCAGAACAAAAGAACTGTGCTTCCTACACACACGGGCCATATCTAGTTCAACTCTGCTTAGGAAACTGACAAGAACAGTAGCTCCTCTTCAGTCCAATACACTGTACTTGCTGGGAACAGACGCGAGTGCTATTTGCACTATGTATCTCAATTTGAGGGCAATAGTGACTCTTCTTACCAGAAAACAACTCTTGCTCGTAGGACCAGAAACTGCATGGGAGTCAACTCCATTTAGGACTGGGAAACAAACACTAGCTTGCCTTACAAGAAACACACTCTGCTTTTAGACATGAGCACTCTTCTACTCTTCTGTGTTTCCTATAGGGCCAGAACAGTGAGCTTGCTCAGAACAAAAGAACTGTGCTTCCTACACACACGGTCCATATCTAGTTCAACTCTGCTTAGGAAACTGACAAAAAAGAAGCTCCTCTTCAGTCCAATACACTGTACTTGCTGGGAACAGACGTGAGTGCTATTTGCACTATGTATCTCAATTTGAGCGCAATAGTGATTCTTCTTACCAAAAAACAACTCTTGCTCGTAGGACTAAAAACTGCATGGGATTCAACCCCATTTAAGACTGGGAAACAAACGCTAGCTCGCCTTACAAGAAGCACACTCTCCTTTTGGAAATGAGCACTCTTCTACTCTACTGTGTTTCCTATAGGGCCAGAACAGTGAGCTTGCTCAGAACAAAAGAACTGTGCTTCCTACATACATGGGCCATATCTAGTTCAACTCTGCTTAGGAAAATGACAAGAACAGTGGCTCCTCTTCAGTCCAATACACTGTACTTGCTGGCAACAGACGCGAGTGCTATTTGTACTGTGTATCTCAATGGGAGTGCAATAGTGACTCTTGTTACCAGAAAACAATTCTTGCTCGTAGGACCAGAAACTGCATGTGATTCAACTCCATTTAGGTCTGGGAAACAAACGCTAGCTCGCCTTACATGAAACACACTCTGCTTTTGAGAAAAGAGCACTCCTCTACTCTACTGGGATTCCTATGGGTTCCGAACAGTGAGCTTGCTCAGAACAAAAGAACTGTGCTTGCTACACACACGGGCCATATCTAGTTCAACTCTACTTAGAAAACTGACAAGAAAAGTAGCTCCTCTTCAGTCCAATACACTGTACTTGCTGGGAACAGAGGCGAGTGCTATTTGCACTGTGTATCTCAATGGGAGAGCAATAGTGACTCTTCTTACCAGAAAAGAACTCTTGCTCGTAGAACCAGAAACTGCATGTGATTCAACTCCATTTAGGACTGGGAAACAAAAGCTAGCTCGCCTTACAAGAAACCCACTCTCCTTTTTAGAAAAGAGTACTCTTCTACTCTTCTGTGTTTCCTATAGGGCCAGAACAATGAGCTTGCTCAGAACAAAAGAACTGTGCTTCCTACACACACGGGCCATATCTAGTTCAACTCTGCTTAGGAAACTGACAAGAACAGTAGCTCCTCCTCAGTCCCATTAACTGTACTTGCTGGGAACAGACGCGAGTGCTATTTGCACTGTGTATGGCAATGGGAGCGCAATAGTGACTTTCCTTACCAGAAAACATCTCTTGCTGTAGGACCAAAAACTGCATGTGATTCAATTCCATTTAGGACTGAGAAACAAACGCTAGCTCACCTTACAAGGAACACATTCTGCTTTTCAGAAAAGTGCACTCTTCTACTCTACTGAGTTTCCTATAGGGCCAGAACAGTGAGCTTGCTCAGAACAAAAGAACTGTGCTTCCTACACACCTGACCATATCTAGTTCAACTCTGCTTAGGAAACTGACAAGAACAGTAGCTCCTCTTCTGTCCAATACACTGTACATCTGGGAACAGATGCCAGTGCTATTTGCACTGTGTATGACAATGGGAGCACAACAGTGACTCTTCTTAACAGAAAACAACTCTTGATCGTTCGACCAGAAACTGCATGTGATTCAACTCCATTTATTACTGGGAAACAAACACTAGCTCGCCTTACAAGAAACATACTCTGCTTTTGAGAAAAGAGCACTCTTCTACTCTACTGGGATTCCTATGGGGTCCGAACAGTGAGTTTGCTCAGAACAAAAGAACTGTGCTTCCTACACCCACGGGCCATATCTATTTCAACTCTGCTTAGGAAACTGACAAGAACAGAAGCTCCTCTTCAGTCCAATACACTATACTTGCTTGGAACAAACGCCAGTGCTATTTGCACTGTGTATGGCAATGGGAGCGCAATATTGACTTTCCTTACCAGAAAACAACTCTTGCTCGTAGGACCAGAAACTGCATGGGATTCAACTCCATTTCTGACTGGGAAACAAACACTAGCTCGCCTTACAAGAAACACACTCTGCTTTTGAGAAAAGAGCACTCTTCTACTCTACAGGGTTTCCTATGGGGTCCGAAGAGTGAGCTAGCACAGAACAAAAGAACTGTGCTTCCTACACACACTGGCCATATCTAGTTCAACTCTGCTTAGGAAACTGAGAAGAACAGAAGCTCCTCTTCAGTCCAATACACTATACTTTCTGGAAGCAGAAGCGAGTGCTATTTGCACTGTGTATGACAATGGGAGCGCAATAGTGACTCTTCTTACCAGAAATCTACTCTTGCTCGTAGGACCAGATACTGCATGAGATTCAACTCCATTTAGGACTGGGAAACAAACGCTAGCTCGCCTTACAAGAAACACACTCTGCTTTTGAGAAAAGAGCACTCTTCTACTCTACTGTGTTTCCTATAGGGCCAGAACAGTGAGCTTGCTCAGAACAAAAGAACTGTGCTTCCTACACACACGGGCCATATCTAGTTCAACTCTGCTTAGGAAACTGACAAGAACAATAGCTCCTCTTCAGTCCAATACACTGTACTTGCTGGGAACAGACGCGAGTGCTATTTGCACTATGTATCTCAATTTGAGGGCAATAGTGACTCTTCTTACCAGAAAACAACTCTTGCTCGTAGGACCAGAAACTGCATGGGAGTCAACTCCATTTAGGACTGGGAAACAAACACTAGCTCGCCTTACAAGAAACACACTCTGCTTTTAGACATGAGCACTCTTCTACTCTTCTGTGTTTCCTATAGGGCCAGAACAGTGAGCTTGCTCAGAACAAAAGAACTGTGCTTCCTACACACACGGGCCATATCTAGTTCAACTCTGCTTAGGAAAATGACAAGAACAGTGGCTCGTCTTCAGTCCAATACACTGTACTTGCTGGGAACAGACGCGAGTGCTATTTGCACTGTGTATGGCAATGGGACCACAACAGTGACTCTTCTTAACAGAAAACAACTCTTGATCATTCGACCAGAAACTGCATGTGATTCAACTCCTTTTAGGACTGGGAAACAAACGCTAGCTCGCCTTACAAGAAACACACTCCGCTTTTTAGAAAAGAGTATTCTTCTACTCTACTGTGTTTCCTATGGGGTCCGAAAAGTGAGCTTGCTCAGAACAAAAGAACTGTGCTTCCTACACACGGGCTATATCTAGTTCAACTCTGCTTACGAAAATGACAAGAACAGTTGCTCCTCTTCAGTCCAATACACTGTTCAGGTTGGGAACAGACGTGAGTGCTATTTGAACTGTGTATGGCAATTGGAGCACAATAGTGACTCTTCTTAACAGAAAATTACTCTTGCTCGTAGGACCAGATCCTGCATGTGATTCAACACCATTTAGGACTGGGAAACATACGTTAGCTTGCCTTACAAGAAACACACTCTGCTTTTGAGAAAAGAGCACTCTTCTACTCTGTGTTTTCTATAGGGCCAGAACAGTGAGCTGGCTCACAACAAAAGAACTGTGCTTCCTACACACACGGCCATATCTAGTTCAATTCTGCTTAGGAAACTTACAAGAACAGTAGATCCTCTTTAGTCCAATACACTGTACATGCTGGGAACAGACGCCAGTGCTATTTGCCCTGTGTGTGACAATGGGAGCGCAACAGTGACTCTTCTTACCAGAAAACAACTCTTGCTCAGAGGACCAGAAACAGCATGCGATTCAACTCCATTTAGGACTAGGAAACAAACACTAGCTCCTCTTACAAGAAACGCACTCTGCTTTTGAGAAAAGAGCACTCTTCTACTCTACTGTGTTTCCTGAAGGGCCAGAACAGTGAGCTTGCTCATAACAAAAGAACTGTGCTTCCTACACAAACGGGCCGTATCTAGTTCAACTCTGCTTAGGAAACTGACAAGAACAGAAGCTCCTCTTCATTCCAATACACTATACTTGCTGGGAACAGACGTGAGTGCTATTTGCACTGTGTATGGCAATGGGAGCACAATAGTGACTTTCCTTTCCAGAAAACAACTCTTGCTCGTAGGACCAGAAACTGCCTGTGATTCAACTCCATTTCTGACTGGGAAACAAACGCTAGCTCGCCTTACAAGAAACACACTCTGCTTTTGATAAAGGGGCACTCTTCTACTCTACAGGGTTTCCTGTGGGTTCTGAACAGTGAGCTTGCTCAGAACAAAAGAATTGTGCTTTGTACACACACGGGCCATATCTAGTTCAACTCTGCTTAGGAAACTGACAAGAGCAGTAGCTCCTCTTCAGTCCAATACACTGTACTTGCCGCAACAGAGGTGAGTGCTATTTGCACTGTGTATCTCAATGGGAGAGCAATAGTGACTCTTCTTACCAGAAAACAACTCTTGCTCATGGGAATAGAAACTTCATGTGATTCAACTCCATTTAGGTCTGGGAAACAAATGCTAGCTCGCCTTACGAGAAATACACTCTGCTTTTGAGAAAAGAGCACTCTTCTACTCTACTGTGTTTCCTGTAGGGCCAGAACAGTGAGCTGGCACACAACAAAACAACTGTGCTTCCTACACACACGGGCCATATCTAGTTCAACTCTGCTTAGGAAACTGTCAAGAACAGTAGCTCCTCTTCAGTCCAATTCACTGTAATTCCTGGGAACAGACGCGAGTGCTATTTGCACTGTGTACGGCAATGGGAGCACAATAGTGACTTTCCTTACCAGAAAACAACTCTTGCTCATAGGGAAAAAACTGCATGTGATTCAACTCCATTTAGGACTGGGAAACAAACGCTAGCTCGCCTTACAAGAAACACACTCTGCTTTTGAGAAAAGAGCACTCTTCTACTCTACTGAGTTTCCTATAGGGCCAGAACAGTGAGCTTGCTCAGAACAAAAGAACTGTGCTTCCTACACACCCGGTCATATCTAGTTCAACTCTGCTTAGGAAACTGACAAGAACAGTAGCTCGTCTTCAGTGCAATACACTGTACTTGCTGGGAAGAGAGGCGAGTGCTATTTGCACTGTGTATCTCAATGGGAGCGCAATATCGAATCTTCTTACCAAAAAACAACTCTTGCTCGTAGGTCCAGAAAGTGCATGTGATTCAACTCCATTTAGGACTGGGAAACAAACGCTAGCTTGCCTTACAAGAAACACACTCTGCTTTTGAGAAAAGTGCACTCTTCTACTCTACTATGTTTCCTATGGGGTCTGAACAGTGAGCTTCCTCAGAACAAATGAACTGTGCTTCCTACTCACATGGGCCATATCTAGTTCAACTCTGCTTAGGAAACTGAAAAGAACAGTAGCTCCTCTTCAGTTCAATACACTGTACTGCTGGGAACAGACATGAGTGCTATTTGCAGTGTGTATTGTAGTGGGAGCACAATAGTGACTCTTCTTAACAGAAAACAACTCTTGCTCACACGACCATAAACTGAATGTGAAGAAACTCCGTTTGAGAATGGGAAAGAAACACTAGCTCAACTTACAAGAAACACACTCTGCTTTTGAGAAAAGAGCACTCTTCTACTCTACTGTGTTTTCTATAGGGCCAGAACAGTGAGCTTGCTCAGAACAAAAGAACTGTGCTTCCTACACACACGGGCCATATCTAGTTCAACTCTGCTTAGGAAACTGAAAAGAACAGTAGCTCCTCTTCAGTCCAATACACTGTACTTGCTGGGAACAGACGTGAGTGCTATTTGAACTGTGTATGGCAATGGGAGCGCAATAGTGACTTTCCAAACAAGAAAAAAATTCTTGCTCCAAGGACCAGAAACTGCATGTGATTCACCTCTATTAGGTCTGGGAAACAAATGCTAACTCGCCTTACAAGAAACTACACACTCTGCTTTTGAGAAAAGAGCACTCTTCTACTCTACTGTGTTTCCTATGGAGTCCGAACAGTGAGCTTGCTCAGAACAAAGAACTGTGCTTCCTACACACACGGGCCATATCTAGTTCAACTCTGCTTAGGAAACTGACAAGAACAGTAGCTCCTCTTCAGTCCAATACACTGTACTTGCTGGGAACAGAGGCGAGTGCTATTTGCACTGTGTATCTCAATGGGAGCGCAATAGTGACTCTTCTTACCAGAAAACAGCTCTTGCTCATAGGAATAGAAACTGCATGTGATTCAACTCCATTTAGGACTGGGAAACAAATGCTAGCTCGCCTTACAAGAAACACACTCTGCTTTTGAGAAAAGAGCACTCTTCTACTCTACTGTTTTTCCTATAAGGTCCGAACAGTGAGCTTGCTCAGAACTAAAGAACTGTGCTTCCTACACACACGGGCCAAATCTACTTCAATTCTGCTTAGGAAACTGACAAGAACAGTAGCTCCTCTTCAGTCCAATGCACTGTACTTGCTGGGAACAGACACGAGTGCTATTTGCACTGTGTCTGGCAATGGGAGCGCAATAGTGACTTTCCTTACCAGAAAACAACTCTTGCTCCTAGGACCAGAACCTGCATGTGATTCAACTCCATTTAGGACTGAGAAACAAACACTAGCCTGCCTTACAAGAAACATACTCTGCTTTTGAGAAAAGAGCACTCTTCTACTCTACTGGGTTTCCTATGAGGTCCGAACAGTGAGTTTGCTCATAACCAAAATCCTGTGCTTCCTAAACACACGGGCCATATCTAGTTCAACTCTGCTTAGAAAACTGACAAGAACAGAAGCTCCTCTTCAGTCCAATTCACTGTACTTGCTGGGAACAGAGACGACTGCTATTTGCACTGTGTATGGCAATGGGAGCGCAATAGTGACTTTCCTTACCAGAAAACAACTCTTGCTCATAGGAATAGAAACTGCATGTGATTCAACTCCATTTAGGACTGGGAAACAAACGCTAGCTCGCCTTACAAGAAACACACTCTGCTTTTGAGAAAAGAGCACTCTACTACTCCACTGTGTTTCCTACAGGGCCAGAACAGTGAGCTTGCTCAGAACAAAAGAACTGTGCTTCCTACACACACAGGCCATATCTAGTTCAACTCTGCTTAGGAAACTGACAAGAACAGTAGCTCCTCTTCAGTCCAATACACTGTACTTGCTGGGAACAGACGCCAGTGCTATTTGCACTATGTATCTCAATTTGAGCGCAATAGTGACTCTTCTTACCAGAAAACAACTCTTGCTTTTAGGACCAGAAACTGCATGTGATTCAACTCCATTTAGGACTGGGAAACAAATGCTAGCTCGCCTTACATGAAACACAATCTGCTTTTGAGAAAAGAGCACTCTTCTACTCTACTGAGTTTCCTATAGGGCCAGAACAGTGAGCTTGCTCAGAACAAAAGAACTGTGCTTCCTATACACCCGGCCATATCTAGTTCAAGTCTGCTTAGGAAACTGACAAGAACAGTAGCTCCTCTTCAGTCCAATACACTGTACATGCTGGGAACAGACGTCAGTGCTATTTGCACTGTGTATGACAATGGGAGCACAACAGTGACTCTTCTTAATAGAAAACAACTCTTGATCGTTCGACCAGAAACTGCATGTGATTCAACTCCTTTTAGGAGTGGGAAACAAACGCTAGCTCGCCTTACAAGAAAAAACACACTCTGCTTTTGAGAAAAGAGCACTCTTCTACTCTACTGTGTTTCCTATGGGGTCCGAACAGTGAGCTTGCTCAGAACAAAAGAACTGTGCTGCTTACACACACGGGCCATATCTAGTTCAACTCTGCTTAGGAAACTGAAAAGAACAGTAGCTCCTCTTCAGTCCAATACACTGTACTGCTGGGAACAGACATGAGTGCTATTTGCAGTGTGTATTGCAGTGGGAGCGCAATAGTGACTCTTCTTACCAGAACACAACTCTTACTCATACGACCAGAAACTGCATGTGACGCAACTCCGTTTAGGACTGGGAAAGAAGCACTAGCTCAACTTACAAGAAACAAACTCTGCTTTTGAGAAAAGAGCACTCTTCTACTCTACTGTGTTTTCTATAGGGCCAGAACAGTGAGCTTGCTCAGAACAAAAGAACTGTGCTTCCTACACACACGGGCCATATCTAGTTCAACTCTGCTTAGGAAACTGACAAGAGCAGTAGCTCCTCTTCAGTCCAATACACTGTACTTGCTGGGAACAGAGGCGAGTGCTATTTGCACTGTGTATCTCAATGGGAGCACAATAGTGACTCTTCTTACCAGAAAACAACTCTTGCTCATGGGAATAGAAACTTCATGTGATTCAACTCCATTTATGACTGGGAAACAAATCCTAGCTCGCCTTACAAGAAACACACTCTGCTTTTGAGAAAAGAGCACTCTTCTACTCTACTGTGTTTCCTATAAGGTCCGAACAGTGAGCTTGCTCAGAACTAAAGAACTGTGCTTCCTACACACACGGGCCATATCTAGTTCAACTCTGCTTAGGAAACTGACAAGAACAGTAGCTCCTCTTCAGTCCAATGCACTGTATTTGCTGGGAACAGACACGAGTGCTATTTGCACTGTGTCTGGCAATGGGAGCGCAATAGTGACTTTCCTTACCAGAAAACAACTCTTGCTCCTAGGACCAGAACCTGCATGTGATTCAACTCCATTTAGGACTGAGAAACAAACACTAGCCTGCCTTACAAGAAACATACTCTGCTTTTGAGAAAAGAGCACTCTTCTACTCTACTGGGTTTCCTATGGGGTCCGAACAGTGAGTTTGCTCATAACCAAAATCCTGTGCTTTCTAAACACACGGGCCATATCTAGTTCAACTCTGCTTAGAAAACTGACAAGAACAGAAGCTCCTCTTCAGTCCAATTCACTGTACTTGCTGGGAACAGAGACGACTGCAATTTGCACTGTGTATGGCAATGGGAGCGCAATAGTGACTTTCCTTACCAGAAAACAACTCTTGCTCATAGGAATAGAAACTGCATGTGATTCAACTCCATTTAGGACTGGGAAACAAACGCTAGCTCGCCTTACAAGAAACACACTCTGCTTTTGAGAAAAGAGCACTCTACTACTCCACTGTGTTTCCTACAGGGCCAGAACAGTGAGCTTGCTCAGAACAAAAGAACTGTGCTTCCTACACACACAGGCCATATCTAGTTCAACTCTGCTTAGGAAACTGACAAGAACAGTAGCTCCTCTTCAGTCCAATACACTGTACTTGCTGGGAACAGAGGCGAGTGCTATTTGCACTATGTATCTCAATATGAGCGCAATAGTGACTCTTCTTACCAGAAAACAACTCTTGCTTTTAGGACCAGAAACTGCATGTGATTCAACTCCATTTAGGACTGGGAAACAAACGCTAGCTCGCCTTACATGAAACACAATCTGCTTTTGAGAAAAGAGCACTCTTCTACTCTACTGAGTTTCCTATACGGCCAGAACAGTGAGCTTGCTCAGAACAAAAGAACTGTGCTTCCTATACACCCGGCCATATCTAGTTCAAGTCTGCTTAGGAAACTGACAAGAACAGTAGCTCCTCTTCAGTCCAATACACTGTACATGCTGGGAACAGACGTCAGTGCTATTTGCACTGTGTATGACAATGGGAGCACAACAGTGACTCTTCTTAATAGAAAACAACTCTTGATCGTTCGACCAGAAACTGCATGTGATTCAACTCCTTTTAGGAGTGGGAAACAAACGCTAGCTCGCCTTACAAGAAAAAACACACTCTGCTTTTGAGAAAAGAGCACTCTTCTACTCTACTGTGTTTCCTATGGGGTCCGAACAGTGAGCTTGCTCAGAACAAAAGAACTGTGCTGCTTACACACACGGGCCATATCTAGTTCAACTCTGCTTAGGAAACTGAAAAGAACAGTAGCTCCTCTTCAGTCCAATACACTGTACTGCTGGGAACAGACATGAGTGCTATTTGCAGTGTGTATTGCAGTGGGAGCGCAATAGTGACTCTTCTTACCAGAACACAACTCTTACTCATACAACCAGAAACTGCATGTGACGCAACTCCGTTTAGGACTGGGAAACAATCGCTAGTTCGCCTTACAAGAAACACACTCTGCTTTTGGAAATGAGCACTCTTCTACTCTACTGTGTATCCTATAGGGCCAGAACAGTGAGCTTGCTCAGAACAAAAGAACTGTGCTTCCTACAAACACGGGCCATATCTAGTTCAACTCTACTTAGGAAACTGACAAGAGCAGAAGCTCCTCTTCAGTCCAATACACTATACTTGCTGGGAACAGAGGCGAGTGCTATTTGCACTGTGTAAGGGAATGGGAGCACAATAGTGACTTTCCTTAACAGAAAACAATTCTTGCTGGTAGGATCAAAAACTGCATGTGATTCAACTCCATTTAGGACTGGGAAACTAACACTAGCTCGCCTTACAAGAAACACACTCTGCTTTTGAGAAAAGAGCACTCTTCTACTCTACTGTGATTCCTGTAGGGCCAGAACAGTGAGCTGGCTCACAACAAATGAACTGTGCTGCCTCCACACACGGGCCATATCTACTTCAACTCTGCTTAAAAAACTGACAAGAACAGTAGCTCCTCTTCAGTCCAATACACTGTACTTACTGGAACAGACGTGAGTGCTATTTGCACTGTGTTTGGCAATGGGAGCGCAATAGTGACTCTTCTTACCAGAAAACAACTCTTACTCGTAGGACCAGAAACTGCATATGATTCAACTCCATTTCTGACTGGGAAATAAACACTAGCTCACCTTACAAGAAACACACTCTGCATTTTAGAAAAGAGTACTCTTCTACATTACTGTGTTTCCTATGGGGTCCGAAAAGTGAGCTTGCTCAGAACAAAAGAACTGTGCTTCCTACACACATGGGCCATATCTAGTTCAACTCTGCTTAGGAAACTGACAAGAACAGTATCTCCTCTTCAGTCAAATACACTGTACTTGCTGGGAACAGACGCGAGTGCTATTTGCACTATGTATGGCAATGGGAGCACAATAGTGACTTTCCTTACCAGAAAACAACTCTTGCTCGTAGGACCAAAAACTGCATGTGATTCAACTCCATTTAGGATTGGGAAACAAACGCTAGCTCGTGTTACAAGAAACACACTCTGCTTTTGAGAAAAGAGCACTCATCTACTCTACTGGGTTTCCTATGGGGTTCGAAAAGTGAGCTTGCTCAGAACACAAGAACTGTGCTTCCTACACACACGGCCCATATCTAGTTCAACTCTGCTTATGAAACTGACAAGAACAGTAGCTCCTCTTCAGTCCAATACCCTGTACCTGCTGGAAGCAGAAGCAAGTGCTATTTGCACTGTGTATGGCAATGGGATTACAATAGTGACTCTTCTTACCAGAAAACAACTCTTGCTCGTAGGACCAGATCCTTCATGTGATTCAACTCCATTTAGGACTGGGAAACAAACGCTAACTCGCCTTACAAGAAACACACTCTGCTTTTGACAAAAGAGCACTCTTCTACTCTACTGTGTTTCCTATAGGGCCAGAACAGTGAGCTTGCTCAGAACAAAAGAATTGTGCTTCCTACACACAAGGCCCATATCTAGTTCAACTCTGCTTAGGAAACTGAAAAGAACAGTAGCTCCTCTTCAGTCCAGTACACTGTACTGCTGGGAACAGACATGAGTGCTATTTGCAGTGTGTATTGCTTTGGGAGTGCAATAGTGACTTTTCATACCAGAAAACAACTCTTGCTCATATGACCAGAAACTGCATGTGACACAACTCCGTTTAGGACTGGGAAAGAAACACTAGCTCAACTTACAAGAAACAAACTCTGCTTTTGAGAAAAGAGCACTCTTCTACTCTACTGTGTTTTCTATAGGGCCAGAACAGTGAGCTTGCTCAGAACAAAAGAACTGTGCTTCCTACACACACGGGCCATATCTAGTTCAACTCTGCTTAGGAAACTGACAAGAGCAGTAGCTCCTCTTCAGTCCAATACACTGTACTTGCTGGGAACAGAGGCGAGTGCTATTTGCACTGTGTATCTCAATGGGAGCACAATAGTGACTCTTCTTACCAGAAAACAACTCTTGCTCATGGGAATAGAAACTTCATGTGATTCAACTCCATTTATGACTGGGAAACAAATCCTAGCTCGCCTTACAAGAAACACACTCTGCTTTTGAGAAAAGAGCACTCTTCTACTCTACTGTGTTTCCTATAAGGTCCGAACAGTGAGCTTGCTCAGAACTAAAGAACTGTGCTTCCTACACACACGGGCCATATCTAGTTCAACTCTGCTTAGGAAACTGACAAGAACAGTAGCTCCTCTTCAGTCCAATGCACTGTATTTGCTGGGAACAGACACGAGTGCTATTTGCACTGTGTCTGGCAATGGGAGCGCAATAGTGACTTTCCTTACCAGAAAACAACTCTTGCTCCTAGGACCAGAACCTGCATGTGATTCAACTCCATTTAGGACTGAGAAACAAACACTAGCCTGCCTTACAAGAAACATACTCTGCTTTTGAGAAAAGAGCACTCTTCTACTCTACTGGGTTTCCTATGGGGTCCGAACAGTGAGTTTGCTCATAACCAAAATCCTGTGCTTTCTAAACACACGGGCCATATCTAGTTCAACTCTGCTTAGAAAACTGACAAGAACAGAAGCTCCTCTTCAGTCCAATTCACTGTACTTGCTGGGAACAGAGACGACTGCAATTTGCACTGTGTATGGCAATGGGAGCGCAATAGTGACTTTCCTTACCAGAAAACAACTCTTGCTCATAGGAATAGAAACTGCATGTGATTCAACTCCATTTAGGACTGGGAAACAAACGCTAGCTCGCCTTACAAGAAACACACTCTGCTTTTGAGAAAAGAGCACTCTACTACTCCACTGTGTTTCCTACAGGGCCAGAACAGTGAGCTTGCTCAGAACAAAAGAACTGTGCTTCCTACACACACAGGCCATATCTAGTTCAACTCTGCTTAGGAAACTGACAAGAACAGTAGCTCCTCTTCAGTCCAATACACTGTACTTGCTGGGAACAGAGGCGAGTGCTATTTGCACTATGTATCTCAATATGAGCGCAATAGTGACTCTTCTTACCAGAAAACAACTCTTGCTTTTAGGACCAGAAACTGCATGTGATTCAACTCCATTTAGGACTGGGAAACAAACGCTAGCTCGCCTTACATGAAACACAATCTGCTTTTGAGAAAAGAGCACTCTTCTACTCTACTGAGTTTCCTATACGGCCAGAACAGTGAGCTTGCTCAGAACAAAAGAACTGTGCTTCCTATACACCCGGCCATATCTAGTTCAAGTCTGCTTAGGAAACTGACAAGAACAGTAGCTCCTCTTCAGTCCAATACACTGTACATGCTGGGAACAGACGTCAGTGCTATTTGCACTGTGTATGACAATGGGAGCACAACAGTGACTCTTCTTAATAGAAAACAACTCTTGATCGTTCGACCAGAAACTGCATGTGATTCAACTCCTTTTAGGAGTGGGAAACAAACGCTAGCTCGCCTTACAAGAAAAAACACACTCTGCTTTTGAGAAAAGAGCACTCTTCTACTCTACTGTGTTTCCTATGGGGTCCGAACAGTGAGCTTGCTCAGAACAAAAGAACTGTGCTGCTTACACACACGGGCCATATCTAGTTCAACTCTGCTTAGGAAACTGAAAAGAACAGTAGCTCCTCTTCAGTCCAATACACTGTACTGCTGGGAACAGACATGAGTGCTATTTGCAGTGTGTATTGCAGTGGGAGCGCAATAGTGACTCTTCTTACCAGAACACAACTCTTACTCATACAACCAGAAACTGCATGTGACGCAACTCCGTTTAGGACTGGGAAACAATCGCTAGTTCGCCTTACAAGAAACACACTCTGCTTTTGGAAATGAGCACTCTTCTACTCTACTGTGTATCCTATAGGGCCAGAACAGTGAGCTTGCTCAGAACAAAAGAACTGTGCTTCCTACAAACACGGGCCATATCTAGTTCAACTCTACTTAGGAAACTGACAAGAGCAGAAGCTCCTCTTCAGTCCAATACACTATACTTGCTGGGAACAGAGGCGAGTGCTATTTGCACTGTGTAAGGGAATGGGAGCACAATAGTGACTTTCCTTAACAGAAAACAATTCTTGCTGGTAGGATCAAAAACTGCATGTGATTCAACTCCATTTAGGACTGGGAAACTAACACTAGCTCGCCTTACAAGAAACACACTCTGCTTTTGAGAAAAGAGCACTCTTCTACTCTACTGTGATTCCTGTAGGGCCAGAACAGTGAGCTGGCTCACAACAAATGAACTGTGCTGCCTCCACACACGGGCCATATCTACTTCAACTCTGCTTAAAAAACTGACAAGAACAGTAGCTCCTCTTCAGTCCAATACACTGTACTTACTGGAACAGACGTGAGTGCTATTTGCACTGTGTTTGGCAATGGGAGCGCAATAGTGACTCTTCTTACCAGAAAACAACTCTTACTCGTAGGACCAGAAACTGCATATGATTCAACTCCATTTCTGACTGGGAAATAAACACTAGCTCACCTTACAAGAAACACACTCTGCATTTTAGAAAAGAGTACTCTTCTACATTACTGTGTTTCCTATGGGGTCCGAAAAGTGAGCTTGCTCAGAACAAAAGAACTGTGCTTCCTACACACATGGGCCATATCTAGTTCAACTCTGCTTAGGAAACTGACAAGAACAGTATCTCCTCTTCAGTCAAATACACTGTACTTGCTGGGAACAGACGCGAGTGCTATTTGCACTATGTATGGCAATGGGAGCACAATAGTGACTTTCCTTACCAGAAAACAACTCTTGCTCGTAGGACCAAAAACTGCATGTGATTCAACTCCATTTAGGATTGGGAAACAAACGCTAGCTCGTGTTACAAGAAACACACTCTGCTTTTGAGAAAAGAGCACTCATCTACTCTACTGGGTTTCCTATGGGGTTCGAAAAGTGAGCTTGCTCAGAACACAAGAACTGTGCTTCCTACACACACGGCCCATATCTAGTTCAACTCTGCTTATGAAACTGACAAGAACAGTAGCTCCTCTTCAGTCCAATACCCTGTACCTGCTGGAAGCAGAAGCAAGTGCTATTTGCACTGTGTATGGCAATGGGATTACAATAGTGACTCTTCTTACCAGAAAACAACTCTTGCTCGTAGGACCAGATCCTTCATGTGATTCAACTCCATTTAGGACTGGGAAACAAACGCTAACTCGCCTTACAAGAAACACACTCTGCTTTTGACAAAAGAGCACTCTTCTACTCTACTGTGTTTCCTATAGGGCCAGAACAGTGAGCTTGCTCAGAACAAAAGAATTGTGCTTCCTACACACAAGGCCCATATCTAGTTCAACTCTGCTTAGGAAACTGAAAAGAACAGTAGCTCCTCTTCAGTCCAGTACACTGTACTGCTGGGAACAGACATGAGTGCTATTTGCAGTGTGTATTGCTTTGGGAGTGCAATAGTGACTTTTCATACCAGAAAACAACTCTTGCTCATATGACCAGAAACTGCATGTGACACAACTCCGTTTAGGACTGGGAAAGAAACACTAGCTCAACTTACAAGAAACACACTCTGCTTTTGAGAAAAGAGCACTCTTCTACTCTACTGTGTTTTCTATAGGGCCAGAACAGTGAGCTTGCTCAGAACAAAAGAACTGTGCTTCCTACACAGACGGGCCATATCTAGTTCAACTCTGTTTAGAAAACTGACAAGAACAGTAGCTCCTCTTCAGTCCAATACACTGTACTTGCTGGGAACAGACCTGAGTGCAATTTGCACTGTGTATGGCAATGGGAGCGTATAGTGACTTTCCGAACCAGAATACAATTCTTGCTCCTAGGACCAGAAACTGCATGTGATTCTCCTCTATTAGGACTGGGAACCAAACACTAGCTCGCCTTACAAGAAACAACACACTCTGCTTTTGAGAAAAGAGCACTCTTCTACTCTACTGTGTTTCATATAGGGCATGAACAGTGAGCTGGCTCAAAACAAAAGAACTGTGCTTCCTCCACACACGGGCCATATCTACTTCAACTCTGCTTAGGAAACTGACAAGAACAGTAGCTCCTCTTCAGTCCAATACACTGTACTTGCTGGGAACAGACGCGAGTGCTATTTGCATTGTGTATGGCAATGGGAGCACAATAGTGACTCTTCTTACCAGAAAACAACTCTTGCTCGTAGGACGAGAAACTGCATGGGATTCAACTCCATTTCTGACTGGGAAACAAACACTAGCTCGCCCTACAAGAAACACACGCTACTTTTGAGAAAAGGGCACTCTTCTACTCTACTGTGTTTCCTATGGGTTCCGAAAAGTGAGCTTGCTCAGAACAAAAGAATTGTGCTTCCTCCACACACGGGCCATATGTAGTTTAACTCTGCTTAGGAAACTGACAAGAACAGTAGCTCCTCTTCAGTCCAATACACTGTACTTATTGGGAACAGACGTGAGTGCTATTTGAATTGTGTATGCAATGGGAGCACAATACTGACTCTTCTTAACAGAAAACTTCTCTTGCTCGTAGGGCCAGATCCTGCATGTGATTCAACTCCATTTAGGACTGGGAAACAAATGCTAGTCGCCTTACAAGAAACACACTCTGCCTTTGAGAAAAGAGCATTCTTCTACTCTGTTTTATCTATAGGGCCAGAACAGTGAGTTGGCTCACAACAAAAGAACTGTGATTCCTACACACACGGCTATATCTAGTTCAATTCTGCTTAGGAAACTGACAAGAACAGTAGATCCTCTTCAGTCCAATACACTGTACATGCTGGGAACAGACGCCAGTGCTATTTGCCCTTTGTAAGACAATGGGAGCGCAATAGTGACTCTTCTTACCAGAAAACAACTCTTGCTCGTAGGACCAGAAATTGCATGGTATTCAACTCCATTTAGGACTCGGAAAGAAACACTAGCTCCTTTTACAAGAAACACACTCTGCTTTTGAGAAAAGAGCACTCTTCTACTCTACCTTGTTTTCTATAGGGCCAGAACAGTGAGCTTGTTCAGAACAAAAGAACTGTGCTTCCTATACCCACGGGCCATATCTAGTTCAACTCTGCTTAGGAAACTGACAAGAACGGTAGCTCCTCTTCAGTCCAATACACTGTACATGCTGGTAAAAGACGCCAGTGCTATTTGCACTGTGTATGACAATGGGAGCACAACAGTGACTCTTCTTAACAGAAAACAACTCTTGATCGTTCGACCAGAAACTGCATGTGATTCAACTCCTTTTAGGACTGGGAAACAAATGCGAGCTCGCCTTACAAGAAACAACACACTCTGCTTTTGAGAAAAGAGCACTCTTCTACTCTACTGTGTTTCCTATGGGGTCCGAACAGAGAGCTTGCTCACTACAAAAGAACTGTGCTTCTTACACACACGGGCCATATCTAGTTCAACTCTGCTTAGGAAACTGACAAGAAAAGTTGCTCCTCTTCAGTCCAATACACTGTACTTGCTGGGAACAGAGACGAGTGCTATTTGCACTGTGTATCTCAATGGGAGCGCAATAGTGTCTCTTCTTACCCGAAAACAACTCTTGCTCATAGGAATAGAAACTGCATGTGATTCAACTCCATTTAGGACTGGGAAACAAACGCTAGCTGGCCTTACAAGAAACACACTCTGCTTTTGAGAAAAGAGCACTCTTCTACTCTACTGTGTTTCCTGTAGGGCCAGAACAGTGAGCTTGCTCATAACAAAAGAACTGTGATTCCTACACACACGGGCCGTATCTAGTTCAACTCTGCTTAGGAAACTGACAAGAACAGAAGCTCCTATTCATTCCAATACACTATGCTTGCTGGGAAAAGACGCGAGTGCTATTTGCACTGTGTATGTCAATGGGAGCACAATAGTGACTTTCCTTCCCAGAAAACAACTCTTGCTCCTAGGACCAGAAACTGCATGTGATTCAACTCCATTTAGGACTAGGAAACAAACACTATATCGCTTTACCAGAAACACACTCTGCTTTTGAGAAAAGAGCACTCTTCTACTCTACTGTGTTTTCTATAGGGCCAGAACAGTGAGCTTGCTCAGAACAAAAGAACTGTGCTTCCTACACACGGGCCGTGTCTAGTTTAACTCTGCTTAGGAAACTGACAAGAACAGTAACTCCTCTTCAGTCCAATACACTGTTCTTGCTGGAAACAGACGCGAATGCTATTTGCACTGTGTATGGCAATGGGAGCGCAATAGTGACTTTTCTTACCAGAAAACAACTCTTGCTCCTAGGACCAGAAACTGCATGTGATTCAACTCCATTTAGGACTGAGAAACAAACACTAGCCCGCCTTACAAGAAACATACTCTGCTTTTGAGAAAAGAGCACTCTTCTACTCTACTGGGTTTCCTATGGGGTCCGAACAGTGAGTTTGCTCAGAACAAAAGAGCTGTGCTTCCTACACACAAGGGTCATATCTAGTTCAACTCTGCTTAGGAAACTGACAAGAACATAAGCTCCTCTTCAGTCCAATACACTATACTTGCTGGGAACAGACGCGAGTGCTATTTGCACTGTGTATGTGAATGCGAGCACAATAGTGACTTTCCTTAACAGAACACAACTCTTGCTGGTAGGACCAAAAACTGGATGGATTCCACTCCATTTAGGACTGGGAAACAAACACTAGCTCACCTTACAAAAACACACTCTGCTTTTGAGAAAAGAGTACTCTTCTACTCTACTGTGTTTCATATAGGGCATGAACAGTGAGCTGGCTCACAACAAAAGAACTGTGCTTCCTCCACACACAGGCCATATCTATTTCAACTCTGCTTAGGAAACTGACAAGAACAGTAGCTCCTCTTCAGTCCAATACACTGTAATTGCTGGGAACAGACGTGAGTGCTATTTTCACTGTGTATGGCAATGGGAGCGCAATAGTGACTTTCCTTACCAGAAAACAACTCCTGCTTGTAGGACCTAAAACTGTATGTGATTCAACTCCATTTAGGACTGGGAAACAAACGCTAGCTCGCCTTACAAGAAACACACTCTGCATTTGAGAAAAGAGTACTCTTCTACTCTACTGGGTTTCCTTTGGGGTCCGAAAAATGAGCTTGCTCAGAACAAAAGAAATTTGCTTCCTACACACGGGGCATATAGTAGTTCAACACTGCTTAGGAAACTGACAAGAACATTAGCTACTCTTCAGTCCAATACACTGTACTTGCTGGAAGCAGAAGCTAATGCTATTTGCACTGTGTATGGCAATGGGTGCGCAACAGTGACTCTTCTTACCAGAAAACAACTCTTGCTCGTAGGACCAGATACTGCATGGGATTCAACTCCATTTAGGACTGGGAAACAAACGCTAGTTCGCCTTACAAGAAACACAATTTGCTTTTGAGAAAAGAGCACTCTTCTACTCTACTGTGTTTCCTATGGGGTCTGAACAGTGAGCTTGCTCAGAACAAATGAACTGTGCTTCCTACACACACGGGCCATATCTAGTTCAACTCTGCTTAGGAAACTGACAAAAAAGAAGCTCCTCTTCAGTCCAATACACTATACTTGCTGGGAACAGACGCGAGTGCTATTTGCACTGTGTATGGGAATGGGAGCGCAATAGTGACTTTTCTTAACAGAAAACAACTCTTGCTGGTAGGACCAAAAACTGCATGTGATTCAACTCCATTTAGGACTGGGAAACAAACACTAGCTCGCCTTAAAAGAAACACACTCTGCTTTTGAGAAAAGAGCACTCTTCTACTCTACTGTTTTTCCTGTAGGGCCAGAACAGTGAGCTGGCTCACAACAAAAGAACTGTGCTTCCTCCACACACGGGCCATATCTAGTTCAACTCTGCTTAAGAAAGTGACAAGAACAGTAGCTCCTCTTCAGTCCAATACACTGTACTTGCTGGAACAGACGTGAGTGCTATTTGCACTGTGTATGGCAATGGGAGCGCAATAGTGACTCTTCTTACCAGAAAACAACTCTTGCTCATAGGACCAGAAACTGCATGGGATTCAACTCCATTTCTGACTGGGAAACAAACACTAGCTCGCCTTACAAGAAACACATGCTGCTTTTGAGAAAAGGGCACTCTTCTACTCTACTGTGTTTCCTATGGGTTCCGAACAGTGAGCTTGCTCAGAACAAACGAATTGTGCTTCCTCCACACACGGGCCATATCTAGTTCATCTCTGCTTAGGAAACTGACAAGGACAGTAGCTACTCTTCAGTCCAATACACTGTACTTGTTGGCAACAGACGTGAGTGCTATTTGAACTTGTATGGCAATGGGAGCCCAATAGTGACTCTTCTTAACAGAAAACTACTCTTGCTCTTAGGACCAGATCCTGCATGTGATTCAACTCTATTTAGGACTGGGAAACAAACGCTACCTTGCCTTACAAGAAACACACTTTACTTTTGAGAAAAGAGCACTCTTCTACTCTGTGTTTTCTATAGGGCCAGAACAGTGAGCTGCCTCACAACAAAAAAACTGTGCTTCCTACACACACGACATATCTAGTTCAATTCTGCTTAGGAAACTGACAAGAACAGTAGATCCTCTTCAGTCCAAAACACTGTACATGCTGGGAACAGACGCCAGTGCTATTTGCCCTGTGTATGACAATGGGAGCGCAATAGTGACTCTTCTTACCAGAAAACAACTCTTGCTCGTAAAACCAGAAACTGCATGTGATTCAACTTCATTTAGGACTGGGAAACAAACACTAGCTCGCCTTACAAGAAACATACTCTGCTTTTGAGAAAAGAGCACTCTTCTCTACTGGGTTTCCTATGGGATCCGAACAGTGAGTTTGCTCAGAACAAAAGAACTGTGCTTCCTACACACACGGGCCATATCTAGTTCAACTCTGCTTAGGAAACTGACAAGAACAGAAGCTCCTCTTCAGTCCAATACACTATACTTGCTGGGAACAGACGCGAGAGCTATCTGTGTATGGCAATGGGAGCGCAATAGTGACTCTTCTTACCAGAAAACAACTCTTGCTCATAGGACCAGAAACTGCATGGGATTCAACTCCATTTCTGACTGGGAAACAAACACTAGCTCGCCTTACAAGAAACACACTCTGCTTTTGAGAAAAGAGCACACTTCTACTCTACTTGGTTTCCTATGGTGTCCGAAGAGTGAGCTTGCTCAGAACAAAAGAACTGTGCTTCCTACACACACGGGCCATATCTAGTTCAACTTTGCTTAGGAAAATGACAAGAACAGTGGCTCCTCCTCAGTCCAATACACTGTACTTGCTGGAAGCAGAAGCTAGTGCTATTTGCACTGTGTATGGCAATGGGTGCACAATAGTGACTCTTCTTACCAGAAAACAACTCTTGCTCGTAGGACCAGATACTGCATGGGATTCAACTCCATTTCTGACTGGGAAACAAACACTAGCTCGCCTGACAAGAAACACACTCTGCTTTTGAGAAAAGAGCACTCTTCTACTCTACTGTGTTTCCTGTAGGGCCAGAACAGTGAGCTTGCTCAGAACAAAAGAACTGTGCTTCCTACACACACGGGCCATATCTAGTTCAACTCTGCTTAGGAAACTGACAAGAACAGTAGCTCCTCTTCAGTCCAATACACTGTACTTGCTGGGAACAGACGCGAGTGCTATTTGCACTGTGTATGGCAATGGGAGCGCAATAGTGACTCTTCTTACCAGAAAACAACTCTTGCTCGTAGGACCAGAAACTGCATGTGATTCAACTCCATTTAGGACTGGGAAACAAACGCTAGTTTGCCTTACAAGAAACACACTCTGCTTTTGAGAAAACAGCACTCTTCTACTCTACTGTGTCTCCTATGGGGTCCGAAGAGTGACCTTGCTCAGAACAAAAGAACTGCGCTTCCTACACACACGGGCCATATCTAGTTCAACTCTGCTTAGGAAACTGACAAGAACAGTAGCTCCTCTTCATTCCAATACACTGTACTTGCTGGGAACAGACATGAGTGCTATTTGCACTGTGTATTGCAATGGGAGCGCAATAGTGACTCTCCTTACCAGAAAACAACTCTTGCTCATACGACCAGAAACTGCATGTGACTCAACTCCATTTAGGACTGGGAAAGAAACACTAGCTCACCTTTAAGAAACACACTCTGCTTTTAAGAAAAGAACACTCTTCTACTCTGCTGTGTTTCCTATATGGCCAGAAAAGTGAGCTTGCTCAGAACAAAAGAAATGTGCTTCCTACACACATGCGCCATATCTAGTTCAACTCTGCTTAGGAAACTGACAAGAACAGAAGCTCCTCTTCAGTCCAATACACTATACTTGCAGGGAATTGAAGCGAGTGCTATTTGCACTGATTATGGCAATGGGAGCGCAATAGTGACTTTCCTTCCCAGAAAACAATTCTTGCTCCTAGGACCAGAAACTGCATGGGATTCAACTCCATTTAGGACTAAGAAACAAACATTAGCTCGACTGACAAGAAACACACTCTGCTTTTGAGAAAAGAGCACTCTTCTACTCTACTGGGTTTCCTATGGGGTCCGAACAGTGAGCTTGCTTAGAACAAAAGAACTGTGCTTCCTAAACACACAGGCCATATCTAGTTCAACTCTGCTTAGGAAACTGACAAGAACAGTAGCTCCTCTTCAGTCCAATACAGTGTATTGGCTGGGAACAGACGCGAGTGCTATTTGCATTGTTCATAGCAATGGGAGCGCAATAGTGTCTTTCCTTACCAGAAAACAACTCTTGCTCTTACGACCAGAAACTGCATGTGATTCAACTCCATTTAGGACTGGGAAACAAACGCTAGCTCGCCTTACAATAAACACACTCTGCTTTTGAGAAAAGAGCACTCTTCTACTCTACTGTGTTTCCTATAGGGTCCGAACAGTGAGCTTGCTCAGAACAAAAGAACTGTGCTTCCTAACACACGGGCCATATCTAGTTCAACTCTGCTTAGGAAACTGAAAAGAACAGTAGTTCCTCTTCAGTCCAATACACTGTACTTGCTGGGAACAGACGCAAGTGCTATTTGCCCTGTGTATGGCGATGGGAACGCAATAGTGACTCTTCTTACCAGAAAACAACTCTTGCTTGTAGGACCAGAAACTGCATGTGATTCAACTCCATTTAGGAATGGGAAACAAACGCTAGCTCCCCTTACAAGAAACACACTCTGCTTTTGAGTAAAGGGCACTCTTCTACTCTACTGTGTTTGCTATAGGGCCAAAACATTGAGCTTGCTCAGAACAAAAGAACTGTGCTTCCTACACACACAAGCCATATCTAGTTCAACTCTGTTTGGAAACTGACAAGAACAGTAGCTCCTCTTCAGTCCAATACACTGCACTTGCTGGGAACAGACGCGAGTGCTATTTGCACTGTGTATGGCAAAGGGACCACAATAGTGACTCTTCTTACCGGAAAACAACTCTTGCTCGTAGGAAGAGAAACTGCATGGGATTGAACTCCATTTAGGACTGCAAAACAAATGGTAGCTCGCCTTACAAGAAACACACTCTGCTTCTGAGAAAAGAGCACTTTTCTACTCTACTGTGTTTCCTATGGGATCCGAACAGTGAGCTTGCTCAGAACAAAAGAACTGTGCTTCCTCCACACATGGGCCATATCTAGTTCAACTCTGCTTAGGAAATTGACAAGAAGAGCAGCCCCTCTTCAGTCCAATACACTGTACTTTCTGGAAACAGACGCCAGTGCTATTTGCCTTGTGTATGACAATGGGAGTGCAATAGTGACTCTTCTTACCAGAAAACAACTCTTGCTCGTAGGACAAGAAACTGCATGTGATTCAACTCAATTTAGGACTGCGAAAGAAACGCTAGCTCGCCTTACAAGAAACACACTCTGCTTTTGAGAAAAGAGCCCTCTTTTACTCTAAAGTGTTTCCAATGGGGTCCGAACAGTGAGTTTGCTCAGAACAAAAGAACTGTGCTTCCTACACACCCCAGACATATCTAGTTCAACTCTGCTTAGGAAACTCACAAGAACAGTAGATCCTCTTCAGTCCAATACACTGTACTTCCTGAAAACAGAAGAGAGTGCTATTTGCACTGTGTATGACAAAGGGAGCGCAATAGTGACTCTTCTTACCGGAAAACAACTCTTGCTTGTAGGACCAGAAACTGCATGTGATTTTACTCCATTTAGGACTGGGAAACAAACGCTAGCTCCCTTTACAAGAAACACACTCTGCTTTTGAGAAAAGAGCACTCTTCTACTCTAATGTGTTTCCTATAAGGCCAGAAGAGTGAGCTTGCTCAGAACAAAAGAACTGTGCTTCCTACACACACCGACTATATTTAGTTCAACTCTGGTAAGGAAACTGAAAAGAACAGTAGATCCTCTTCAGTCCAATACACTGTACATCCTGGGAACAGACGCCAGTGCTATTTGCCCTGTGTATGACAATGGGATCACAATAGTGACTCTTCTTACCAGAAAACAACTCTTGCTCGTAGGACCAGAAACTGCATGTGATTCAACTCCATTTAGGACTACGAAACAAACGCTAGCTCGCCTTACAAGAAACACACTCTGCTTTTGAGAAAAGAGCACTCTTCTACTTTAATATGTTTTCAATAGGGCCAGAACAGTGAGCTTGCTCAGAACAAAAGAATTGTGCTTCCTACACACACGGGCCATATCTAGATCAATTCTGCATAGGAAACTGACAAGGACAGTAGATCCTCTTCAGTCCAATACACTGTATGCTGGGAACAGATGCCAGTGCTATTTGCCCTGTGTATGACAATGGGAGCGCAATAGTGACTCTTCTTACCAGAAAACATCTCTTGCTCGTAGGACCAGAAACTGCATGTGATTCAACTCCATTTAGGACTGAAAAACAAATGCTAGCTCGCCTTCCAAGAAACATACTCTGCTTTTGAGAAAAAGGCACTCTTCTACTCTACTGTATTTCTTATGGGGACCGAACAGTGAGCTTGCTCAGAACAAAAGAACTGTGCTTCCTACACACACGGCCATATCTAGTTCAATTCTGCTTAGGAAACTGACAAGAACAGTAGTTGCTCTTCAGTCCAATACACTGTACTTGGTAGGAACAGACGCCAGTGCTATTTGCCCAATGTATGACAATGGGAGCGCAATAGTGACTCGTCTTACCAGAAAACAACTCTTGCTCATAGGACCAGAAACTGCATGTCATTTTACTCCATTTAGGACTGGGAAACAAACGCTAGCTCGCCTTACAAGAAACACACTCTGCTTTTGAGAAAAGAGCACTCTTCTACTCTAAAGTTTTTCCTACAGGGCCAGAAGAGTGAGCTTGCTCAGAACAAAAGAACTGTGCTTCCTACACACACCGACTATATTTAGTTCAACTCTGCTTAGGAAACTGACAAGGACAGTAGCTCCTCTTCAGTCCAATACACTGTACATGCTGGGAACAGACGCCAGTGCTATTTGCCCTGTGTATGACAATGGGAGCGCAATAGTGACTCTTCTTACCAGAAATCAACTCTTGCTCGTAGGACCAGAAACTGCATGGGATTCAACTCCATTTAGGACTGAAAAACAATCACTAGCTCCCCTTACAAGAAACACACTCTGCTTTTGAGAAAAGGGCAGTCTTCTACTCTACTGTGTTTCCTATAGGGCCAAAATAGTGAGCTTGCTCAGAACAAAAGAACTGTGCTTCCTACACACACGGGCCATATCTAGTTCAACTCTGCTTAGGAAACTTACAAGAACAGTAGATCCTTTTCATTCCAATACACTGTACATGCTGGTAACAGACACCAGTGATATTTGCTCTGCATGACAATGGGAGCACAATCGTGACTGTTCTTACCAGAAAACAACTCTTGCTAGTAGGAATAGAAACTGAATATGATTGAACTCCATTTAGGACTGGGAAAAAAACGCTGGCTCGCCTTACAAGAAACATTCTCTGCTTTTGAGAAAAGAGCACTCTTCTACTCTACTGCGTTTCCTATAGGGCCAGAACAGTGAGCATGCTCATAACGAAAGAACTGTGCTTCCTACACACATGGGCCATATCTAGTTCAACTCTGCTTAGGTAACAGACAATAACAGAAACTCCTCTTCAGTCCAATACACTGTACTTGCTGGGAACAGACGCGAGTGCTATTTGCAATGTGTACAGCAATGGGAGCACAATAGTGACTTTCTTTACCAGAAAACAACTTTTGCTCCTAGGACCTGAAAATGCATGGGATTCAACTCCATTTAGGACTGGAAAACAAACGCTAGCTCGCCTTACAAGAAACACACTCTGCTTTTGATAAAAGAGCACTCTTCTACTCTACTGTGTTTCCTATGGGGTCCAAACAGTGAGCTTGCTCAGAACAAAAGAACTGTGCTTCCTACACACACGGGCCATATCTAGTTCAACTCTGCTAAGAAACTGACAAGAACAGTAGCTCCTCTTCAGTCCAATACACTGTACTTGCTGGGAACAGACGTGAGTGCTACTTGCACTGTGTATGGCAATGTGAGCGCAATAGTGACTCTTCTTACCAGAAAACAACTCTTGCTCGTAGGACCAGAAACTGCATGTGATTCAACTCTATTTAGGACTGGGAAACAAACACTAACTCGCCTTAAAAGAAACACACTCTGCTTTTGAGAAAAGAGCACTCTTCTACTCTACTGTTTTTCCTGTAGGGCCAGAACAGTGAGCTGGCTCACAACAAAAGAACTGTGCTTTCTCCATACACGGGCCATATCTAGTTCAACTCTGCTTAAGAAAGTGACAAGAATAGTAGCTCCTCTTCAGTCCAATACACTGTACTTGCTGGAAGCAGAAGCTAGTGCTATTTGCACTGTGTATGGCAATGGGTGCGCAATAGTGACTCTTCTTACCAGAAAACAACTCTTGCTCGTAGGACCAGATACTGCATGGGATTCAACTCCATTTAGGACTGGGAAACAAACGCTAGTTTGCCTTAGAAGAAACACACTCTGCTTTTGAGAAAAGAGCACTCTTCTACTCTACTGGGTTTCCTATGAGGTCCGAACACTGACCTTGCCTAGAACAAAAGAACTGCGCTTCCTACATACACGGGCCATATCTAGTTCAATTCTGCTTAGGAAACTGACAAGAACAGTAGCTCCTCTTCAGTCCAATACACTGTACTTGCTGGGAACAACATGAGTGCTATTTGCACTGTGTATTGCAATGGGAGCGCAATAGTGACTCTTCTTACCAGAAAACAACTCTTGCTCGTAGGACCAGATACTGCATGGGTTTCAACTCCATTTAGGACTGGGAAACAAACGCTAGCTCGCCTTACAAGAAACACACTCTGCTTTTGAGAAAAGAGCACTCTTCTACTCTACTGTGTTTCCTATGGGGTCCGAACAGTGACCTTGCTCAGAACAAAAGAACTGCGCTTCCTACTCACATGGGCCATATCTAGTTCAACTCTGCTTAGGAAACTGACAAGAACAGTAGCTCCTCTTCAGTCCAATACACTGTACTTGCTGGGAACAGACGCGAGGGCTATATGCACTGTGTATGTCAAGGGGAGCGCAATAGTGACTTTACTTACCAGAAAACAACTCTTGCCCGTAGGAATAGAAGCTGCATGTGATTCAACTCCATTTAGAACTGGGAAACAAACGCTAGCTCGCCTTACACGAAACACACTCTGCATTTGAGAAAAGAGCACTCTTCTAGTCTACTGTGTTTCCTATAGAGCCATAACAGTAAGCTTGCTCAGAACAAGTGAAGTGTGCTTCCTACACACACGGGCCATATCTAGTTCAACTCTGCTTAGGAAACTGACAAGAACAGTAGCTCCTCTAGAGTCCAATACATTTTACTTGCTGGGAACAGAAGCCAGTGCTTTTGCACTGTGTATGGCAACGGGAGCACAATAGTGACTCTTCTTACCAGAAAACAAATCTTGCTCGTAGGAATAGAAACTGAATATGATTCAACTCCATTTAGGACTCGGAAACAAACGCTAGCTCGCCTTAAAAGAAACACACTCTGCTTTTGAGAAAAGAGCACTCTTCTACTCTATGGCGTTTCTTATAGGGCCAGAACAGTGAGCATGCTCATAACGAAAGAACTGTGCTTCCTACACACATGGGCCATATCTAGTTCAACTCTGCTTAGGAAACAGACAATAACAGAAACTCCTCTTCAGTCCAATACACTATACTTGCTGAGAACAGACGCGAGTGCTATTTGTAATGTGTAAGGCAATGGGAGCACAATAGTGACTTTCTTTACCAGAAAACAACTTTTGCTCCTAGTACCTGAAACTGCATGGGATTCAACTCCATTTAGGACTGGGAAACAAACGCTAGCTCGCCTTACAAGAAACACACTCTGCTTTTGAGAAAAGAGCACTCTTCTACTCTATGGCGTTTCTTATAGGGCCAGAACAGTGAGCATGCTCATAACGAAAGAACTGTGCTTCCTACACACATGGGCCATATCTAGTTCAACTCTGCTTAGGAAACAGACAATAACAGAAACTCCTCTTCAGTCCAATACACTATACTTGCTGAGAACAGACGCGAGAGCTATTTGTAATGTGTAAGGCAATGGGAGCACAATAGTGACTTTCTTTACCAGAAAACAACTTTTGCTCCTAGTACCTGAAACTGCATGGGATTCAACTCCATTTAGGACTGGGAAACAAACGCTAGCTCGCCTTACAAGAAACACACTCTGCTTTTGATAAAAGAGCACTCTTCTACTCTACTGTGTTTCCTATGGGGTCCGAACAGTGAGCTTTCTCAGAACAAAATAACTGTGCTTCCTACACACACGGGCCATATCTAGTTCAACTCTGCTTAGGAAACTAACAAGAACAGTAGCTCCTCTTCAGTCCAATACACTGTACTTGCTGGGAACAGACATGAGTGCTATTTGCAATGTGTATTGCAATGGGAGGGCAATAGTGACTCTTTTTACCAGAAAACAACTCTTGCTCATACCACCAGAAACTGCATGTGACTCAACTCCATTTAGGACTGGGAAAGAAACACTAGCTCACCTTACAAGAAACACACTCTGCTTTTATGAAAAGAACACACTTCTACTCTGCTGTGTTTCCTATATGGCCAGAAAAGTGAGCTTGCTCAGAACAAAAGAACTGTGCTTCCTACACACGGGCCATATCTACTTCAACTCTGCTTAGGAAACTGACAAGAACAGAAGCTCCTCTTCAGTCCAATACACTATACTTGCTGGGAATAGACGCGAGTGCTATTTGCACTGTGTATGGCAATGGGAGCGCAATAGTGACTTTCCTTCCCAGAAAAAAATTTTTGCTCCTAGGAACAGAAACTGCATGTGACTCAACTCCATTTAGGACTAAGAAACAAACACTAGCTCGCCTGACAAGAAACACACTCTGCTTTTGAGAAAAGAGCACTCTTCTACTCTACTGTGTTTCCTGTAGGGCCAGAACAGTGAGCTTGCTCAGAACAAATGAACTGTGCTTCCTACACACACGGGCCATATCTAGTTCAACTCTGCTTAGGAAACTGACAAGAACAGTAGCTCCTCTTCAGTCCAATACACTGTACTTGCTGGGAACAGACGCGAGTGCTATTTGCACTGTGTATGGCAATGGGAGCGCAATATCGAATCTTCTTACCAAAAAACAACTCTTGCTCGTAGGTCCAGAAAGTGCATGTGATTCAACTCCATTTAGGACTGGGAAACAAACGCTAGCTTGCCTTACAAGAAACACACTCTGCTTTTGAGAAAAGTGCACTCTTCTACTCTACTATGTTTCCTATGGGGTCTGAACAGTGAGCTTTCTCAGAACAAATGAACTGTGCTTCCTACTCACATGGGCCATATCTAGTTCAACTCTGCTTAGGAAACTGAAAAGAACAGTAGCTCCTCTTCAGTTCAATACACTGTACTGCTGGGAACAGACATGAGTGCTATTTGCAGTGTGTATTGTAGTGGGAGCACAATAGTGACTCTTCTTAACAGAAAACAACTCTTGCTCACACGACCATAAACTGCATGTGAAGAAACTTCGTTTGAGACTGGGAAAGAAACACTAGCTCAACTTACAAGAAACACACTCTGCTTTTGAGAAAAGAGCACTCTTCTACTCTACTGTGTTTTCTATAGGGCCAGAACAGTGAGCTTGCTCAGAACAAAAGAACTGTGCTTCCTACACACACGGGCCATATCTAGTTCAACTCTGCTTAGTAAACTGAAAAGAACAGTAGCTCCTCTTCAGTCCAATACACTGTACTTGCTGGGAACAGACGTGAGTGCTATTTGAACTGTGTATGGCAATGGGAGCGCAATAGTGACTTTCCAAACAAGAAAACAATTCTTGCTCCTAGGACCAGAAACTGCATGTGATTCACCTCTATTAGGTCTGGGAAACAAATGCTAACTCGCCTTACAAGAAACTACACACTCTGCTTTTGAGAAAAGAGCACTCTTCTACTCTACTGTGTTTCCTATGGAGTCCGAACAGTGAGCTTGCTCAGAACAAAGAACTGTGCTTCCTACACACAGGGGCCATATCTAGTTCAACTCTGCTTAGGAAACTGACAAGAACAGTAGCTCCTCTTCAGTCCAATACACTGTACTTGCTGGGAACAGAGGCGAGTGCTATTTGCACTGTGTATCTCAATGGGAGCGCAATAGTGACTCTTCTTACCAGAAAACAGCTCTTGCTCATAGGAATAGAAACTGCATGTGATTCAACTCCATTTAGGACTGGGAAACAAATGCTAGCTCGCCTTACAAGAAACACACTCTGCTTTTGAGAAAAGAGCACTCTTCTACTCTACTGTGTTTCCTATAAGGTCCGAACAGTGAGCTTGCTCAGAACTAAAGAACTGTGCTTCCTACACACACGGGCCAAATCTACTTCAACTCTGCTTAGGAAACTGACAAGAACAGTAGCTCCTCTTCAGTCCAATGCACTGTACTTGCTGGGAACAGACAGGAGTGCTATTTGCACTGTGTCTGGCAATGGGAGCGCAATAGTGACTTTCCTTACCAGAAAACATCTCTTGCTCCTAGGACCAGAACCTGCATGTGATTCAACTCCATTTAGGACTGAGAAACAAACACTAGCCTGCCTTACAAGAAACATACTCTGCTTTTGAGAAAAGAGCACTCTTCTACTCTACTGGGTTTCCTATGAGGTCCGAACAGTGAGTTTGCTCATAACCAAAATCCTATGCTTCCTAAACACACGGGCCATATCTCGTTCAACTCTGCTTAGAATACTGACAAGAACAGAAGCTCCTCTTCAGTCCAATTCACTGTACTTGCTGGGAACAGAGACGACTGCTATTTGCACTGTGTATGGCAATGGGAGCGCAATAGTGACTTTCCTTACCAGAAAACAACTCTTGCTCATAGGAATAGAAACTGCATGTGATTCAACTCCATTTATGACTGGGAAACAAACGCTAGCTCGCCTTACAAGAAACACACTCTACTTTTGAGAAAAGAGCACTCTACTACTCCACTGTGTTTCCTACAGGGCCAGAACAGTGAGCTTGCTCAGAACAAAAGAACTGTGCTTCCTACACACACAGGCCATATCTAGTTCAACTCTGCTTAGGAAACTGACAAGAACAGTAGCTCCTCTTCAGTCCAATACACTGTACTTGCTGGGAACAGAGGCGAGTGCTATTTGCACTATGTATCTCCATTTGAGCGCAATAGTGACTCTTCTTACCAGAAAACAACTCTTGCTTTTAGGACCAGAAACTGGATGTGATTCAACTCCATTTAGGACTGGGAATCAAATGCTAGCTCGCCTTACATGAAACACAATCTGCTTTTGAGAAAAGAGCACTCTTCTACTCTACTGAGTTTCCTATAGGGCCAGAACAGTGAGCTTGCTCAGAACAAAAGAACTGTGCTTCCTATACACCCGGCCATATCTAGTTCAAGTCTGCTTAGGAAACTGACAAGAACAGTAGCTCCTCTTCAGTCCAATACACTGTACATGCTGGGAACAGACGTCAGTGCTATTTGCACTGTGTATGACAATGGGAGCACAACAGTGACTCTTCTTAATAGAAAACAACTCTTGATCGTTCGACCAGAAACTGCATGTGATTCAACTCCTTTTAGGAGTGGGAAACAAACGCTAGCTCGCCTTACAAGAAAAAACACACTCTGCTTTTGAGAAAAGAGCACTCTTCTACTCTACTGTGTTTCCTATGGGGTCCGAACAGTGAGCTTGCTCAGAACAAAAGAACTGTGCTGCTTACACACACGGGCCATATCTAGTTCAACTCTGCTTAGGAAACTGAAAAGAACAGTAGCTCCTCTTCAGTCCAATACACTGTACTGCTGGGAACAGACATGAGTGCTATTTGCAGTGTGTATTGCAGTGGGAGCGCAATAGTGACTCTTCTTACCAGAACACAACTCTTACTCATACGACCAGAAACTGCATGTGACGCAACTCCGTTTAGGACTGGGAAAGAAGCACTAGCTCAACTTACAAGAAACAAACTCTGCTTTTGAGAAAAGAGCACTCTTCTACTCTACTGTGTTTTCTATAGGGCCAGAACAGTGAGCTTGCTCAGAACAAAAGAACTGTGCTTCCTACACACACGGGCCATATCTAGTTCAACTCTGCTTAGGAAACTGACAAGAGCAGTAGCTCCTCTTCAGTCCAATACACTGTACTTGCTGGGAACAGAGGCGAGTGCTATTTGCACTGTGTATCTCAATGGGAGCACAATAGTGACTCTTCTTACCAGAAAACAACTCTTGCTCATGGGAATAGAAACTTCATGTGATTCAACTCCATTTAGGACTGGGAAACAAATGCTAGCTCGCCTTACAAGAAACACACTCTGCTTTTGAGAAAAGAGCACTCTTCTACTCTACTGTGTTTCCTATAAGGTCCGAACAGTGAGCTTGCTCAGAACTAAAAAACTGTGCTTCCTACACACACGGGCCATATCTACTTCAACTCTGCTTAGGAAACTGACAAGAACAGTAGCTCCTCTTCAGTCCAATGCACTGTACTTGCTGGGAACCGACACGAGTGCTATTTGCACTGTGTCTGGCAATGGGAGCGCAATAGTGACTTTCCTTACCAGAAAACAACTCTTGCTCCTAGGACCAGAACCTGCATGTGATTCAACTCCATTTAGGACTGAGAAACAAACACTAGCCTGCCTTACAAGAAACATACTCTGCTTTTGAGAAAAGAGCACTCTTCTACTCTACTGGGTTTCCTATGGGGTCCGAACAGTGAGTTTGCTCATAACCAAAATCCTGTGCTTTCTAAACACACGGGCCATATCTAGTTCAACTCTGCTTAGAAAACTGACAAGAACAGAAGCTCCTCTTCAGTCCAATTCACTGTACTTGCTGGGAACAGAGACGACTGCTATTTGCACTGTGTATGGCAATGGGAGCGCAATAGTGACTTTCCTTACCAGAAAACAACTCTTGCTCATAGGAATAGAAACTGCATGTGATTCAAATCCATTTAGGACTGGGAAACAAACGCTAGCTCGCCTTACAAGAAACACACTCTGCTTTTGAGAAAAGAGCACTCTACTACTCCACTGTGTTTCCTACAGGGCCAGAACAGTGAGCTTGCTCAGAACAAAAGAACTGTGCTTCCTACACACACAGGCCATATCTAGTTCAACTCTGCTTAGGAAACTGACAAGAACAGTAGCTCCTCTTCAGTCCAATACAGTGTACTTGCTGGGAACAGACGCCAGTGCTATTTGCACTATGTATCTCCATTTGAGCGCAATAGTGACTCTTTCTACCAGAAAACATCTCTTGCTTTTAGGACCAGAAACTGCATGTGATTCAACTCCATTTAGGACTGGGAAACAAACGCTAGCTCGTTTTACATGAAACACAATCTGCTTTTGAGAAAAGAGCACTCTTCTACTCTACTGAGTTTCCTATAGGGCCAGAACAGTGAGCTTGCTCAGAACAAAAGAACTGTGCTTCCTATACACCCGGCCATGTCTAGTTCAAGTCTGCTTAGGAAACTGACAAGAACAGTAGCTCCTCTTCAGTCCAATACACTGTACATGCTGGGAACAGACGTCAGTGCTATTTGCACTGTGTATGACAATGGGAGCACAACAGTGACTCTTCTTAATAGAAAACAACTCTTGATCGTTCGACCAGAAACTGCATGTGATTCAACTCATTTTAGGAGTGGGAAACAAACGCTAGCTCGCCTTACAAGAAAAAACACACTCTGCTTTTGAGAAAAGAGCACTCTTCTACTCTACTGTGTTTCCTATGGGGTCCGAACAGTGAGCTTGCTCAGAACAAAAGAACTGTGCTGCTTACACACACGGGCCATATCTAGTTCAACTCTGCTTAGGAAACTGAAAAGAACAGTAGCTCCTCTTCAGTCCAATACACTGTACTGCTGGGAACAGACATGAGTGCTATTTGCAGTGTGTATTGCAGTGGGAGCGCAATAGTGACTCTTCTTACCAGAACACAACTCTTACTCATACGACCAGAAACTGCATGTGACGCAACTCCGTTTAGGACTGGGAAACAATCGCTAGTTCGCCTTACAAGAAACACACTCTGCTTTTGGAAATGAGCACTCTTCTACTCTACTGTGTATCCAATAGGGCCAGAACAGTGAGCTTGCTCAGAACAAAAGAACTGTGCTTCCTACACACACGGGCCATATCTAGTTCAACTCTACTTAGGAAACTGACAAGAGCAGAAGCTCCTCTTCAGTCCAATACACTATACTGGCTGGGAACAGAGGCGAGTGCTATTTGCACTGTGTAAGGGAATGGGAGCGCAATAGTGACTTTCCTTAACAGAAAACAATTCTTGCTGGTAGGATCAAAAACTGCATGTGATTCAACTCCATTTAGGACTGGGAAACTAACACTAGCTCGCCTTACAAGAAACACACTCTGCTTTTGAGAAAAGAGCACTCTTCTACTCTACTGTGATTCCTGTAGGGCCAGAACAGTGAGCTGGCTCACAACAAAAGAACTGTGCTGCCTCCACACACGGGCCATATCTACTTCAACTCTGCTTAAAAAGTGACAAGAACAGTAGCTCCTCTTCAGTCCAATACACTGTACTTACTGGAACAGACGTGAGTGCTATTTGCACTGTGTTTGGCAATGGGAGCGCAATAGTGACTCTCTTACCAGAAAACAACTCTTACTCGTAGGACCAGAAACTGCATATGATTCAACTCCATTTCTGACTGGGAAATAAACACTAGCTCACCTTACAAGAAACACACTCTGCATTTTAGAAAAGAGTACTCTTCTACATTACTGTGTTTCCTATGGGGTCCGAAAAGTGAGCTTGCTCAGAACAAAAGAACTGTGCTTCCTACACACATGGGCTATATCTAGTTCAACTCTGCTTAGGAAACTGACAAGAACAGTATCTCCTCTTCAGTCAAATACACTGTACTTGCTGGGAACAGACGCGAGTGCTATTTGCACTATGTATGGCAATGGGAGCACAATAGTGACTTTCCTTACCAGAAAACAACTCTTGCTCGTAGGACCAAAAACTGCATGTGATTCAACTCCATTTAGGATTGGGAAACAAACGCTAGCTCGTGTTACAAGAAACACACTCTGCTTTTGAGAAAAGAGCACTCATCTACTCTACTGGGTTTCCTATGGGGTTCGAAAAGTGAGCTTGCTCAGAACACAAGAACTGTGCTTCCTACACACACGGCCCATATCTAGTTCAACTCTGCTTATGAAACTGACAAGAACAGTAGCTCCTCTTCAGTCCAATACCCTGTACCTGCTGGAAGCAGAAGCGAGTGCTATTTGCACTGTGTATGGCAATGGGATTACAATAGTGACTCTTCTTACCAGAAAACAACTCTTGCTCGTAGGACCAGATCCTTCATGTGATTAAACTCCATTTAGGACTGGGAAACAAACGCTAACTCGCCTTACAAGAAACACACTCTGCTTTTGACAAAAGAGCACTCTTCTACTCTACTGTGTTTCCTATAGGGCCAGAACAGTGAGCTTGCTCAGAACAAAAGAATTGTGCTTCCTACACACAAGGCCCATATCTAGTTCAACTCTGCTTAGGAAACTGAAAAGAACAGTAGCTCCTCTTCAGTCCAGTACACTGTACTGCTGGGAACACACATGAGTGCTATTTGCAGTGTGTATTGCTTTGGGAGCGCAATAGTGACTTTTCATACCAGAAAACAACTCTTGCTCATATGACCAGAAACTGCATGTGACACAACTCCGTTTAGGACTGGGAAAGAAACACTAGCTCAACTTACAAGAAACACACTCTGCTTTTGAGAAAAGAGCACTCTTCTACTCTACTGTGTTTTCTATAGGGCCAGAACAGTGAGCTTGCTCAGAACAAAAGAACTGTGCTTCCTACACAGACGGGCCATATCTAGTTCAACTCTGTTTAGAAAACTGACAAGAACAGTAGCTCCTCTTCAGTCCAATACACTGTACTTGCTGGGAACAGACCTGAGTGCAATTTGCACTGTGTATGGCAATGGGAGCGCAATAGTGACTTTCCAAACCAGAATACAATTCTTGCTCCTAGGACCAGAAACTGCATGTGATTCTCCTCTATTAGGACTGGGAACCAAACACTAGCTCGCCTTACAAGAAACAACACACTCTGCTTTTGAGAAAAGAGCACTCTTCTACTCTACTGTGTTTCATATAGGGCATGAACAGTGAGCTGGCTCAAAACAAAAGAACTGTGCTTCCTCCACACACGGGCCATATCTACTTCAACTCTGCTTAGGAAACTGACAAGAACAGTAGCTCCTCTTCAGTCCAATACACTGTACTTGCTGGGAACAGACGCGAGTGCTATTTGCATTGTGTATGGCAATGGGAGCACAATAGTGACTCTTCTTACCAGAAAACAACTCTTGCTCGTAGGACGAGAAACTGCATGGGATTCAACTCCATTTCTGACTGGGAAACAAACACTAGCTCGCCCTACAAGAAACACACGCTACTTTTGAGAAAAGGGCACTCTTCTACTCTACTGTGTTTCCTATGGGTTCCGAAAAGTGAGCTTGCTCAGAACAAAAGAATTGTGCTTCCTCCACACACGGGCCATATGTAGTTTAACTCTGCTTAGGAAACTGACAAGAACAGTAGCTCCTCTTCAGTCCAATACACTGTACTTATTGGGAACAGACGTGAGTGCTATTTGAACTGTGTATGCAATGGGAGCACAATACTGACTCTTCTTAACAGAAAACTTCTCTTGCTCGTAGGACCAGATCCTGCATGTGATTCAACTCCTTTTAGGACTGGGAAACAAATGCTAGTCGCCTTACAAGAAACACACTCTGCCTTTGAGAAAAGAGCATTCTTCTACTCTGTTTTATCTATAGGGCCAGAACAGTGAGTTGGCTCACAACAAAAGAACTGTGATTCCTACACACACGGCCATATCTAGTTCAATTCTGCTTAGGAAACTGACAAGAACAGTAGATCCTCTTCAGTCCAATACACTGTACATGCTGGGAACAGACGCCAGTGCTATTTGCCCTTTGTAAGACAATGGGAGCGCAATAGTGACTCTCTTACCAGAAAACAACTCTTGCTCGTAGGACCAGAAATTGCATGGTATTCAACTCCATTTAGGACTCGGAAAGAAACACTAGCTTCTCTTACAAGAAACACACTCTGCTTTTGAGAAAAGAGCACTCTTCTACTCTACCTTGTTTTCTATAGGGCCAGAACAGTGAGCTTGTTCAGAACAAAAGAACTGTGCTTCCTATACCCACGGGCCATATCTAGTTCAACTCTGCTTAGGAAACTGACAAGAACGGTAGCTCCTCTTCAGTCCAATACACTGTACATGCTGGTAAAAGACGCCAGTGCTATTTGCACTGTGTATGACAATGGGAGCACAACAGTGACTCTTCTTAACAGAAAACAACTCTTGATCGTTCGACCAGAAACTGCATGTGATTCAACTCCTTTTAGGACTGGGAAACAAATGCGAGCTCGCCTTACAAGAAACAACACACTCTGCTTTTGAGAAAAGAGCACTCTTCTACTCTACTGTGTTTCCTATGGGGTCCGAACAGAGAGCTTGCTCACTACAAAAGAACTGTGCTTCTTACACACACGGGCCATATCTAGTTCAACTCTGCTTAGGAAACTGACAAGAAAAGTTGCTCCTCTTCAGTCCAATACACTGTACTTGCTGGGAACAGAGACGAGTGCTATTTGCACTGTGTATCTCAATGGGAGCGCAATAGTGTCTCTTCTTACCCGAAAACAACTCTTGCTCATAGGAATAGAAACTGCATGTGATTCAACTCCATTTAGGACTGGGAAACAAACGCTAGCTGGCCTTACAAGAAACACACTCTGCTTTTGAGAAAAGAGCACTCTTCTACTCTACTGTGTTTCCTGTAGGGCCAGAACAGTGAGCTTGCTCATAACAAAAGAACTGTGATTCCTACACACACGGGCTGTATCTAGTTCAACTCTGCTTAGGAAACTGACAAGAACAGAAGCTCCTGTTCATTCCAATACACTATGCTTGCTGGGAAAAGACGCGAGTGCTATTTGCACTGTGTATGTCAATGGGAGCACAATAGTGACTTTCCTTCCCAGAAAACAACTCTTGCTCCTAGGACCAGAAACTGCATGTGATTCAACTCCATTTAGGACTAGGAAACAAACGCTATATCGCCTTACAAGAAACACACTCTGCTTTTGAGAAAAGAGCACTCTTCTACTCTACTGTGTTTCCTATAGGGCCAGAACAGTGAGCTTGCTCAGAACAAAAGAACTGTGCTTCCTACACACGGGCCGTATCTAGTTCAACTCTGCTTAGGAAACTGACAAGAACAGTAGCTCCTCTTCAGTCCAATACACTGTTCTTGCTGGAAACAGACGCGAATGCTATTTGCACTGTGTATGGCAATGGGAGCGCAATAGTGACTTTTCTTACCAGAAAACAACTCTTGCTCCTAGGACCAGAAACTGCATGTGATTCAACTCCATTTAGGACTGAGAAACAAACACTAGCCCGCCTTACAAGAAACATACTCTGCTTTTGAGAAAAGAGCACTCTTCTACTCTACTGGGTTTCCTATGGGGTCCGAACAGTGAGTTTGCTCAGAACAAAAGAGCTGTGCTTCCTACACACAAGGGTCATATCTAGTTCAACTCTGCTTAGGAAACTGACAAGAACAGAAGCTCCTCTTCAGTCCAATACACTATACTTGCTGGGAACAGACGCGAGTGCTATTTGCACTGTGTATGGGAATGCGAGCACAATAGTGACTTTCCTTAACAGAAAACAACTCTTGCTGGTAGGACCAAAAACTGGATGGATTCAACTCCATTTAGGACTGGGAAACAAACACTAGCTCACCTTACAAAAACACACTCTGCTTTTGAGAAAAGAGTACTCTTCTACTCTACTGTGTTTCATATAGGGCATGAACAGTGAGCTGGCTCACAACAAAAGAACTGTGCTTCCTCCACACACAGGCCATATCTATTTCAACTCTGCTTAGGAAACTGACAAGAACAGTAGCTCCTCTTCAGTCCAATACACTGTAATTGCTGGGAACAGACGTGAGTGCTATTTTCACTGTGTATGGCAATGGGAGCGCAATAGTGACTTTCCTTACCAGAAAACAACTCTTGCTTGTAGGACCTAAAACTGTATGTGATTCAACTCCATTTAGGACTGGGAAACAAACGCTAGCTCGCCTTACAAGAAACACACTCTGCATTTGAGAAAAGAGTACTCTTCTACTCTACTGGGTTTCCTTTGGGGTCCGAAAAATGAGCTTGCTCAGAACAAAAGAAATTTGCTTCCTACACACGGGGCATATAGTAGTTCAACACTGCTTAGGAAACTGACAAGAACATTAGCTACTCTTCAGTCCAATACACTGTACTTGCTGGAAGCAGAAGCTAATGCTATTTGCACTGTGTATGGCAATGGGTGCGCAACAGTGACTCTTCTTACCAGAAAACAACTCTTGCTCGTAGGACCAGATACTGCATGGGATTCAACTCCATTTAGGACTGGGAAACAAACGCTAGTTCGCCTTACAAGAAACACAATTTGCTTTTGAGAAAAGAGCACTCTTCTACTCTACTGTGTTTCCTATGGGGTCTGAACAGTGAGCTTGCTCAGAACAAATGAACTGTGCTTCCTACACACACGGGCCATATCTAGTTCAACTCTGCTTAGGAAACTGACAAAAAAGAAGCTCCTCTTCAGTCCAATACACTGTACTTGCTGGAACAGACGTGAGTGCTATTTGCACTGTGTGTGGCAATGGGAGCGCAATAGTGACTCTTCTTACCAGAAAACAACTCTTGCTCATAGGACCAGAAACTGCATGGGATTCAACTCCATTTCTGACTGGGAAACAAACACTAGCTCGCCTTTCAAGAAACACACGCTGCTTTTGAGAAAAGGGCACTCTTCTACTCTACTGTGTTTCCTATGGGTTCCGAACAGTGAGCTTGCTCAGAACAAACGAATTGTGCTTCCTCCACACACGGGCCATATCTAGTTCATCTCTGCTTAGGAAACTGACAAGGACAGTAGCTACTCTTCAGTCCAATACACTGTACTTGTTGGGAACAGACGTGAGTGCTATTTGAACTGTGTATGGCAATGGGAGCCCAATAGTGACTCTTCTTAACAGAAAACTACTCTTGCTCTTAGGACCAGATCCTGCATGTGATTCAACTCTATTTAGGACTGGGAAACAAACGCTACCTTGCCTTACAAGAAACACACTTTACTTTTGAGAAAAGAGCACTCTTCTACTCTATGTTTTCTATAGGGCCAGAACAGTGAGCTGCCTCACAACAAAAAAACTGTGCTTCCTACACACACGACATATCTAGTTCAATTCTGCTTAGGAAACTGACAAGAACAGTAGATCCTCTTCAGTCCAAAACACTGTACATGCTGGGAACAGACGCCAGTGCTATTTGCCCTGTGTATGACAATGGGAGCGCAATAGTGAATCTTCTTACCTGAAAACAACTCTTGCTCGTAAAACCAGAAACTGCATGTGATTCAACTTCATTTAGGACTGGGAAACAAACACTAGCTCGCCTTACAAGAAACATACTCTGCTTTTGAGAAAAGAGCACTCTTCTCTACTGGGTTTCCTATGGGATCCCAACAGTGAGTTTGCTCAGAACAAAAGAACTGTGCTTCCTACACACACGGGCCATATCTAGTTCAACTCTGCTTAGGAAACTGACAAGAACAGAAGCTCCTCTTCAGTCCAATACACTGTACTTGCTGGGAACAGACGTGAGTGCTATTTTCACTGTGTACGGCAATGGGAGCGCAATAGTGACTTTCCTTACCAGAAAACAACTCTTGCTTGTAGGATCTAAAACTGTATGTGATTCAACTCCATTTAGGACTGGGAAACAAACGCTAGCTCGCCTTACAAGAAACACACTCTGCATTTGAGAAAAGAGTACTCTTCTACTCTACTGGGTTTCCTTTGGGGTCCGAAAAATGAGCTTGCTCAGAACAAAAGAAATTTGCTTCCTACACACGGGGCATATAGTAGTTCAACACTGCTTAGGAAACTGACAAGAACAGTAGCTCCTCTTCAGTCCAATACACTGTACTTGCTGGGAACAGACGCGAGTGCTATTTGCACTGTGTATGGCAATGGGAGCGCAATAGTGACTCTTCTTACCAGAAAACAACTCTTGCTCGTAGGACCAGAAACTGCATGTGATTCAACTCCATTTAGGACTGGGAAACAAACGCTAGTTTGCCTTACAAGAAACACACTCTGCTTTTGAGAAAACAGCACTCTTCTACTCTACTGTGTCTCCTATGGGGTCCGAAGAGTGACCTTGCTCAGAACAAAAGAACTGCGCTTCCTACACACACGGGCCATATCTAGTTCAACTCTGCTTAGGAAACTGACAAGAACAGTAGCTCCTCTTCATTCCAATACACTGTACTTGCTGGGAACAGACATGAGTGCTATTTGCTCTGTGTATTGCAATGGGAGCGCAATAGTGACTCTCCTTACCAGAAAACAACTCTTGCTCATACGACCAGAAACTGCATGTGACTCAACTCCATTTAGGACTGGGAAAGAAACACTAGCTCACCTTTAAGAAACACACTCTGCTTTTAAGAAAAGAACACTCTTCTACTCTGCTGTGTTTCCTATATGGCCAGAAAAGTGAGCTTGCTCAGAACAAAAGAAATGTGCTTCCTACACACATGCGCCATATCTAGTTCAACTCTGCTTAGGAAACTGACAAGAACAGAAACTCCTCTTCAGTCCAATACACTATACTTGCAGGGAATAGAAGCGAGTGCTATTTGCACTGTGTATGGCAATGGGAGCGCAATAGTGACTTTCCTTCCCAGAAAACAATTCTTGCTCCTAGGACCAGAAACTGCATGGGATTCAACTCCATTTAGGACTAAGAAACAAACACTAGCTCGACTGACAAGAAACACACTCTGCTTTTGAGAAAAGAGCACTCTTCTACTCTACTGGGTTTCCTATGGGGTCCGAACAGTGAGCTTGCTTAGAACAAAAGAACTGTGCTTCCTAAACACACAGGCCATATCTAGTTCAACTCTGCTTAGGAAACTGACAAGAACAGTAGCTCCTCTTCAGTCCAATACAGTGTATTGGCTGGGAACAGACGCGAGTGCTATTTGCATTGTTCATGGCAATGGGAGCGCAATAGTGTCTTTCCTTACCAGAAAACAACTCTTGCTCTTACGATCAGAAACTGCATGTGATTCAACTCCATTTAGGACTGGGAAACAAACGCTAGCTCGCCTTACAATAAACACACTCTGCTTTTGAGAAAAGAGCACTCTTCTACTCTACTGTGTTTCCTATAGGGTCCGAACAGTGAGCTTGCTCAGAACAAAAGAACTGTGATTCCTAACACACGGGCCATATCTAGTTCAACTCTGCTTAGGAAACTGAAAAGAACAGTAGTTCTTCTTCAGTCCAATACACTGTACTTGCTGGGAACAGACGCAAGTGCTATTTGCCCTGTGTATGGCGATGGGAACGCAATAGTGACTCTTCTTACCAGAAAAAAACTCTTGCTTGTAGTACCAGAAACTGCATGTGATTCAACTCCATTTAGGAATGGGAAACAAACGCTAGCTCCCCTTACAAGAAACACACTCTGCTTTTGAGTAAAGGGCACTCTTCTACTCTACTGTGTTTGCTATAGTGCCAAAACATTGAGCTTGCTCAGAACAAAAGAACTGTGCTTCCTACACACACAAGCCATATCTAGTTCAACTCTGTTTGGAAACTGACAAGAACAGTAGCTCCTCTTCAGTCCAATACACTGCACTTGCTGGGAACAGACGCGAGTGCTATTTGCACTGTGTATGGCAAAGGGAGCACAATAGTGACTCTTCTTACCGGAAAACAACTCTTGCTCGTAGGAACAGAAACTGCATGGGATTGAACTCCATTTAGGACTGCAAAACAAACGGTAGCTCGCCTTACAAGAAACACACTCTGCTTCTGAGAAAAGAGCACTTTTCTACTCTACTGTGTTTCCTATGGGATCCGAACAGTGAGCTTGCTCAGAACAAAAGAATTGTGCTTCCTCCACACATGGGCCATATCTAGTTCAACTCTGCTTAGGAAATTGACAAGAACAGCAGCCCCTCTTCAGTCCAATACACTGTACTTGCTGGAAACAGACGCCAGTGCTATTTGCCTTGTGTATGACAATGGGAGCGCAATAGTGACTCTTCTTACCAGAAAACAACTCTTGCTCGTAGGACAAGAAACTGCATGTGATTCAACTCAATTTAGGACTGCGAAAGAAACGCTAGCTCGCCTTACAAGAAACACACTCTGCTTTTGAGAAAAGAGCCCTCTTTTACTCTAAAGTGTTTCCAATGGGGTCCGAACAGTGAGTTTGCTCAGAACAAAAGAACTGTGCTTCCTACACACACCAGACATATCTAGTTCAACTCTGCTTAGGAAACTCACAAGAACAGTAGATCCTCTTCAGTCCAATACACTGTACTTCCTGAAAACAGAAGAGAGTGCTATTTGCACTGTGTATGACAAAGGGAGCGCAATAGTGACTCTTCTTACCGGAAAACAACTCTTGCTTGTAGGACCAGAAACTGCATGTGATTTTACTCCATTTAGGACTGGGAAACAAACGCTAGCTCCCTTTACAAGAAACACACTCTGCTTTTGATAAAAGAGCACTCTTCTACTCTAATGTGTTTCCTATAAGGCCAGAAGAGTGAGCTTGCTCAGAACAAAAGAACTGTGCTTCCTACACACACCGACTATATTTAGTTCAACTCTGGTAAGGAAACTGAAAAGAACAGTAGATCCTCTTCAGTCCAATACACTGTACATCCTGGGAACAGACGCCAGTGCTATTTGCCCTGTGTATGACAATGGGATCACAATAGTGACTCTTCTTACCAGAAAACAACTCTTGCTCGTAGGACCAGAAACTGCATGTGATTCAACTCCATTTAGGACTACGAAACAAACGCTAGCTCGCCTTACAAGAAACACACTCTGCTTTTGAGAAAAGAGCACTCTTCTACTTTAATATGTTTTCAATAGGGCCAGAACAGTGAGCTTGCTCAGAACAAAAGAATTGTGCTTCCTACACACACGGGCCATATCTAGATCAATTCTGCATAGGAAACTGACAAGGACCTCTTTCAATTCTGCTTAGGAAACTGACAAGAACAGTAGTTGCTCTTCAGTCCAATACACTGTACTTGGTAGGAACAGACGCCAGTGCTATTTGCCCTGTGTATGACAATGGGAGCGCAATAGTGACTCGTCTTACCAGAAAACAACTCTTGCTCATAGGACCAGAAACTGCATGTCATTTTACTCCATTTAGGACTGGGAAACAAACGCTAGCTCGCCTTACAAGAAACACACTCTGCTTTTGAGAAAAGAGCACTCTTCTACTCTAAAGTTTTTCCTATAGGGCCAGAAGAGTGAGCTTGCTCAGAACAAAAGAACTGTGCTTCCTACACACACCGACTATATTTAGTTCAACTCTGCTTAGGAAACTGACAAGGACAGTAGCTCCTCTTCAGTCCAATACACTGTACATGCTGGGAACAGACGCCAGTGCTATTTGCCCTGTGTATGACAATGGGAGCGCAATAGTGACTCTTCTTACCAGAAATCAACTCTTGCTCGTAGGACCAGAAACTGCATGGGATTCAACTCCATTTAGGACTGAAAAACAATCACTAGCTCCCCTTACAAGAAACACACTCTGCTTTTGAGAAAAGGGCAGTCTTCTACTCTACTGTGTTTCCTATAGGGCCAAAATAGTGAGCTTGCTCAGAACAAAAGAACTGTGCTTCCTACACACATGGGCCATATCTAGTTCAACTCTGCTTAGGAAACTTACAAGAACAGTAGATCCTTTTCATTCCAATACACTGTACATGCTGGTAACAGACACCAGTGATATTTGCTCTGCATGACAATGGGAGCACAATCGTGACTGTTCTTACCAGAAAACAACTCTTGCTAGTAGGAATAAAAACTGAATATGATTGAACTCCATTTAGGACTGGGAAAAAAACGCTGGCTCGCCTTACAAGAAACATTCTCTGCTTTTGAGAAAAGAGCACTCTTCTACTCTACTGCGTTTCCTATAGGGCCAGAACAGTGAGCATGCTCATAACGAAAGAACTGTGCTTCCTACACACATGGGCCATATCTAGTTCAACTCTGCTTAGGTAACAGACAATAACAGAAACTCCTCTTCAGTCCGATACACTGTACTTGCTGGGAACAGACGCGAGTGCTATTTGCAATGTGTACGGCAATGGGAGCGCAATAGTGACTTTCTTTACCAGAAAACAACTTTTGCTCCTAGGACCTGAAAATGCATGGGATTCAACTCCATTTAGGACTGGAAAACAAATGCTAGCTCGCCTTACAAGAAACACACTCTGCTTTTGATAAAAGAGCACTCTTCTACTCTACTGTGTTTCCTATGGGGTCCAAACAGTGAGCTTGCTCAGAACAAAAGAACTGTGCTTCCTACACACACGGGCCATATCTAGTTCAACTCTGCTAAGAAACTGACAAGAACAGTAGCTCCTCTTCAGTCCAATACACTGTACTTGCTGGGAACAGACGTGAGTGCTACTTGCACTGTGTATGGCAATGTGAGCGCAATAGTGACTCTTCTTACCAGAAAACAACTCTTGCTCGTAGGACCAGAAACTGCATGTGATTCAACTCCATTTCTGACTGGGAAACAAACACTTACTCGCCTTACAAGAAACACACTCTGCTTTTGAGAAAAGGGCACTCTTCTACTCTACTGTGTTTCCTATGGCGTCCGAACAGTGAGCTTGCTCAGAACAAAAGAACTGTGCTTCCTACAGACACGGGCCATATCTAGTTCAACTCTGCTTAGGAAACTGATAAGAAGAGTAGCTCCTCTTCATCCAATACACTGTACTTGCTGGCAACAGACATGAGTGCTATTTGCACTGTGTAAGGCAATGGGAGCGCAATAGTGACTCTTCTTACCAGAAAACAACTCTTTTTCGTAGCAGCAGTAACTGCATGGGATTCAACTACATTTCTGACTGGGAAACAAACACTAGCTCACCTTACAAGAAACACTCTCTGCTTTTGAGAAAAGAGCACTCTTCTACTCTACTGTGTTTTCTTTGGGGTCCAAACAGTGAGCTTGCTCAGAACAAAAGAACTGTGCTTCCTACAAACACGGGCCATATCTAGTTCAACTCTGCTTAGGAAACTGACCAGAACATTCGCTCCTCTTCAGTCTAATACAATGTTCTTGCTGGAAGCAGAAGCTAGTGCTATTTGCACTGTGTATGGCAATGGGTGCGCAATAGTGACTCTTCTTACCAGAAAACAACTCTTGCTCGTAGGACCAGATACTGCATGGGATTCAACTCCATTTAGGACTGGGAAACAAACGCTAGTTTGCCTTACAAGAAACACACTCTGCTTTTGAGAAAAGAGCACTCTTCTACTCTACTGGGTTTCCTATGAGGTCCGAACACTGACCTTGCTCAGAACAAAAGAACTGCGCTTCCTACATACACGGGCCATATCTAGTTCAATTCTGCTTAGGAAACTGACAAGAACAGTAGCTCCTCTTCAGTCCAATACACTGTACTTGCTGGGAACAGACATGAGTGCTATTTGCACTGTGTATTGCAATGGGAGCGCAATAGTGACTCTTCTTACCAGAAAACAACTCTTGCTCGTAGGACCAGATACTGCATGGGTTTCAACTCCATTTAGGACTGGGAAACAAACGCTAGCTCGCCTTACAAGAAACACACTCTGCTTTTGAGAAAAGAGCACTCTTCTACTCTACTGTGTTTCCTATTGGGTCCGAACAGTGATCTTGCTCAGAACAAAAGAACTGCGCTTCCTACTCACATGGGCCATATCTAGTTCAACTCTGCTTAGGAAACTGACAAGAACAGTAGCTCCTCTTCAGTCCAATACACTGTACTTGCTGGGAACAGACGCTAGGGCTATATGCACTGTGTATGTCAAGGGGAGCGCAATAGTGACTTTACTTACCAGAAAACAACTCTTGCCCGTAGGAATAGAAGCTGCATGTGATTCAACTCCATTTAGAACTGGGAAACAAATGCTAGCTCGCCTTACACGAAACACACTCTGCATTTGAGAAAAGAGCACTCTTCTAGTCTACTGTGTTTCCTATAGAGCCATAACAGTAAGCTTGCTCAGAACAAATGAAGTGTGCTTCCTGCACACACGGGCCATATCTAGTTCAACTCTGCTTAGGAAACTGACAAGAACAGTAGCTCCTCTTCAGTCCAATACACTGTACTTGCTGGGAACAGACATGAGTGCTATTTGCATTGTGTATTGCAATGGGAGCGCAATAGTGACTCTTCTTACCAGAAAACAACTCTTGCTCATACGACCAGAAACTGCATGTGACTCAACTCCATTTAGGACTGGGAAAGAAACACTAGCTCACCTTACAAGAAACACACTCTGCTTTTAAGAAAAGAACACTCTTCTGCTCTGTTGTGTTTCCTATATGGCCAGAAAAATGAGCTTGCTCAGAACAAAAGAACTGTGCTTCCTACACACAGGGGCCATATCTAGTTCAACTCTGCTTAGGAAACTGACAAGAACAGAAGCACCTCTTCAGTCCAATACACTATACTTGCTGGGAATAGACGCGAGTGCTATTTGCACTGTGTATGGCAATGTGAGCGCAATAGTGACTTTCCTTCCCAGAAAATAATTCTTGCTCCTAGGACCAGAAACTGCATGTGATTCAACTCCATTTAGGACTAAGAAACAAACACTAGCTCGCCTGACAAGAAACACACTCTGCTTTTGAGAAAAGAGCACTCTTCTACTCTAATGTGTTTCCTAGATGGCCACAACAGTGAGCTTGCTCAGAACAAAAGAACTGTGCTTCCTACACACACGGCCATATCTAGTTCAATTCTGCTTAGGAAACTGACAAGAATAGTAGATCCTCTTCAGTCCAATAAACTGTACTTGCTGGGAACAGACGCCAGTGCTATTTGCCCTGTGTATGACAAAGGGAGCACAATAGTGACTCTTCTTACGAGAAAACAACTCTTGCTAGTAGGACCAGTAACTGCATGTGATTCAACTCCATTTAGGACTGGGAAACAATCGCTAGCTCTCCTTACACAAACCACCCTCTGCTTTTGAGAAAAGAGCACTCTTCTACTGTAATGTGTTTCCTATGGGGTCCGAACAGTGAGCTTGCTCAGAACAAATGAACTGTGCTTCCTCCTCACATGGGCCATATCTAGTTCAACTCTGCTTAGGAAACTGACAAGAACAGTAGCTCCTCTAGAGTCCAATACATTTTACTTGCTGGGAACAGAAGCCAGTGCTTTTGCACTGTGTATGGCAACGGGAGCACAATAGTGACTCTTCTTACCAGAAAACAAATCTTGCTCGTAGGAATAGAAACTGAATATGATTCAACTCCATTTAGGACTCGGAAACAAACGCTAGCTCGCCTTACAAGAAACACACTCTGCTTTTGAGAGAAGAGCACTCTTCTACTCTATGGCGTTTCTAATAGGGCCAGAACAGTGAGCATGCTCATAACGAAAGAACTGTGCTTCCTACACACATGGGCCATATCTAGTTCAACTCTGCTTAGGAAACAGACAATAACAGAAACTCCTCTTCAGTCCAATACACTATACTTGCTGAGAACAGACGCGAGAGCTATTTGTAATGTGTAAGGCAATGGGAGCACAATAGTGACTTTCTTTACCAGAAAACAACTTTTGCTCCTAGTACCTGAAACTGCATGGGATTCAACTCCATTTAGGACTGGGAAACAAACGCTAGCTCGCCTTACAAGAAACACACTCTGCTTTTGATAAAAGAGCACTCTTCTACTCTACTGTGTTTCCTATGGGGTCCGAACAGTGAGCTTGCTCAGAACAAAATAACTGTGCTTCCTACACACACGGGCCATATCTAGTTCAACTCTGCTTAGGAAACTAACAAGAACAGTAGCTCCTCTTCAGTCCAATACACTGTACTTGCTGGGAACAGACGCAAGTGCTACTTGCACTGTGTATGGCAATGGGAGCGCAATAGTGACTCTTCTTACCAGAAAACAACTCTTGCTCGTAGGACCAGAAACTGCATGGGATTCAACTCCATTTCTGACTGGGAAACAAACACTTGCTCGCCTGACAAGAAACACACTCTGCTTTTGAGAAAAGGGCACTCTTCTACTCTACTGTGTTTCCTATGGGGTCCGAACAGTGAGCTTGCTCAGAACAAAAGAACTGTGCTTCCTACACACACGGGCCATATCTACTTCAACTCTGCTTAGGAAACTGATAAGAAGAGTACCTCCTCTTCATCCAATACACTGTACTTGCTGGGAACAGACATGAGTGCTATTTGCACTGTGTATGGCAATGGGAACGCAATAGTGACTCTTCTTACCAGAAAACAACTCTTTTTCGTAGGACCCGTAACTGCATGGGATTCAACTCCATTTCTGACTGGGAAACAAACACTAGCTCGCCTTACAAGAAACACACTCTGCTTTTGAGAAAAGAGTACTCTTCTACTCTACTGGGTTTCCTAGGGGGTCCGAACAGTGAGCTTGCTCAGAACAAAAGAACTGTGCTCTCTACACACACGGGCCATATCTATTTCAACTCTGCTTAGGAAACTGACAAGAACATTCGCTCCTCTTCAGTCCAATACACTGTACTTGCTGGAAGCAGAAGCTAGTGCTATTTGCACTGTGTTTGGCAATGGGTGCGCAATAGTGACTCTTCTTACCAGAAAACAACTCTTGCTCGTAAGACCAGAAACTGCATGTGACTCAACTCCATTTAGGACTGGGAAAGAAACACTAGCTCACCTTTAAGAAACACACTCTGCTTTTAAGAAAAGAACACTCTTCTACTCTGCTGTGTTTCCTATATGGCCAGAAAAGTGAGCTTGCTCAGAACAAAAGAACTGTGCATCCTACACACATGGGCCATATCTAGTTCAACTCTGCTTAGGAAACTGACAAGAACAGAAGCTCCTCTTCAGTCCAATACACTATACTTGCTGGGAATAGACGCGAGTGCTATTTGCACTGTGTATGGCAATGGGAGCGCAATAGTGACTCTTCTTACCAGAAAACAACTCTTTTTCGTAGGAGCAGTAACTGCATGGGATTCAACTCCATTTCTGACTGGGAAACAAACACTAGCTCGCCTTAGAAGAAACACACTCTGCTTTCGAGAAAAGAGTACTCTTCTACTCTACTGTGTTTCCTAGGGGGTCCGAACAGTGAGCTTGCTCAGAACAAAAGAACTGTGCTTCCTACACACAAGGGCCATATCTAGTTCAACTCTGCTTAGGAAACTGACAAGAACAGTAGCTCCTCTTCAGTCATGTATACTGTACTTGCTGGGAACAGACGCCAGTGCTATTTGCACTGTGTATGGCAATGGGAGCGCAATAGTGACTCTTCTAACCAGAAAATAACTCTTGCTCGTAGGCACAAAAACTGCATGTGATTCAACTCCATTTAGGACTGGGAAACAAACGCTAGCTCGCCTTACAAGAAACACACTCTGCTTTTGAGAAAAGAGCACTCTTCTACTCTACTGTGTTTCCTATAGGGCCAGAAGAGTGAGCTTGCTCAGAACAAAAGAACTGTGCTTCCTACACACACAGGCAATATCTATATCAATTCTGCATAGGAAACTGACAAGGACAGTAGATCCTGTTGAGTCCAATACACTGTATGCTGGGAACAGACGCCAGTGCTATTTGCCCTGTGTATGACAATGGGAGCACATACCAGAAAACAACTCTTGCTCGTAAGACCAGAAACTGCATGTGATTCAACTCCATTTAGGACTGAAAAACAAACGCTAGCTCGCCTTATAAGAAACACACACTGCTTTTGAGAAAAAGGCACTCTTCTACTCTACTGTGTTTCTTATGGTGTCAGAACAGTGAGTTTGCTCACAACAAAAGAACTGTGCTTCCTACACACACGGGCCATATGTAGATCAATTCTGCTTAGGAAACTGACAAGGATAGTAGATCCTCTTCAGTACAATACACTGTACATGCTGGGAACAGACGCCAGTGCTATTTGCCCTGTGTATGACAAGAGAGCACAATAGTGACTCTTCTTACCAGAAAACAACTCTTGCTCGTAGGACCAGAACCTGCATGTTTTTCAACTCCATTTAGGACTGAAAAACAAACACTAGCTCGCCTTACAAGAAACACACTCTGCTTTTGAGAAAAGGAGACTCTTCTACTCTAATGTGTTTCCTATAGGGCCAAAACAGTGAGCTTGCTCAGAACAAAAGAACTGTGCTTCCTACACACACGGCCATATCTAGTTCAATTCTGCTTAGGTAACTGACAAGAACAGTAGATCCTCTTCAGTCCAATACACTGTACATGCGGGGAATAGACGCCAGTGCTATTTGCCCTGTGTATGACAATGGGAGCAAAATAGTGACTCTTCTTACCAGAAAACAACTCTTGCTCGTAGGACCAGAAACTGCATGGCATTCAACTCCATTTAGGACTGGAAAACAAACATTAGCTCGCCTTACAAGAAACACACTCTGCTTTTGAGAAAAGAGCACTCTTCTACTCTAATGTTTTTCCTATAGGGCCAAAAGAGTGAGCTTGTTCAGAACAAAAGAAATGTGCTTCCTACACACACCGACTATATTTAGTTCAACTCTGCTTAGGAAACTGACAAGAACAGTAGATCCTTTTCAGTCCAACACACTGTACATGCTGGGAATAGACGCCAGTGGTATTTGCCTTGTGTATGACAATGGGAGCGCAATAGTGACTCTTCTTACCAGAAAACAACTCTTGCACATAGGACCAGAAACTGCATGTGATTCAACTCGATTTAGGACTGGGAAACAAACGCTAGCTCACCTTACAAGAAACACACTCTGCTTTTGAGAAAAGAGCACTCTTCTACTCTATTGTGTTTCCTATAGGGCCAGAACAGTGAGCTTACTCAGAACAAAAGAACTGTGCTTCCTACACACACCGACTATATCTAGTTCAACACTGCTTAGGAAACTGACAAGGACAGTAGATCCTCTTCAGTCCAGTATACTGTACATGCTGGGAAAAGACAACAGTGCTATTTGCCCTGTGTATGACAATGGGAGCGGAATTGTGACTCTTCTTACCAGAAAACAACTCTTGCTCGTAGGACCAGAAACTGCATGTGATTCAACTCCATTTAGGACTGGGAAACAAACGCCAGCTCGCCTTACAAGAAACACTCTCGGCTTTTGAGAAAAGAGGACTCTTCTACTCTACAGTGTTTCCTATGGGGTCCGAACAGTAAGCTTGCTCAGAACAAAAGAACTGTGCTTCCTACACACACGGGCCATATCTAGTTCAACTCCACTGGAAACTGACAAGAACAGTAGCTCCTCTTCAGTCGAATACCCTGTACTTAATGGGAACAGACGCGAGAGCTATCTGCACTGTGTATGGCAATGGGAGCACAATAGTGACTTTCCTTACCAGAAAACAACTCTTGCTCGTAGGACCAAAAACTGCTTGTGATTCAACTCCATTTTGGACAGGGAAACAAATACTAGCTCGCCTTACAAGAAACACACTCTGCTTTTGAGAAAAGACCACTCTTCTACTCTACTTGGTTTCCTATATTGCCAGAACAGTGCGCTTCCTCAGAACAAAAGAACTGTGTTTCCTAAACACAGGGGCCATATCTAGTTCAACTCTGCTTAGAAAACTGACAAGAACAGTAGCTCCTCTTCAGTCCAAATCACTGTACTTGCTGGGAACAGACGCGAGAGCTATTTGCACTGTATATGGCAATGGGAGCACAATAGTGACTCTTCTTACCAGAAAACAACTCTTGCTCATATTACCCGAAACTGCATGGGATTCAACTCCATTTCAGACCGGGAAACAAACGCTAGCTCGCCTTACAAGAAACACACTCTGCTTTTGAGAAAAGAGCACTCTTCTACTCTACTGTGTTTCCTATGGGGTCTCAACAGTGAGCTTGCTCAGAACAAAAGAACTGTGCTTCCTACACACAGGGGCCATATCTAGTTCAACTCTGCTTAGGAAATTGACAAGAACAGTAGCTCCTCTTCATCCAATACACTGTACTTGCTGGGAACAGACCTGAGTGCTATTTGCCCTTTGTATGACAATGGGAGCACAATAGTGACTCTTCTTACCAGAAAACAACTCTTGCTCATAGGACCAGAAACTGCATGGGATTCAACTCCATTTCTGAATGGGAAAGAAACACTAGCTCGCCTTACAAGAAACACACTCTGCTTTTGAGAAAAGAGCACTCTTCTACTCTATTGTGTTTCCTATGGTATCCGAACAGTGAGCTTGCTGAGAACAAAAGAACTGTGCTTCCTACACACATGGGACATATCTAGTTCAACTCTGCTTAGGAAACTGACAAGAACAGTAGCTCTTCTTCAGTCCAATAGAGTGTACATGCTGGGAACATACGCCAGTGCTTTTTGACATGTGTATGACAATGGGAGCACAATAGTGACTCTTCTTACCAGAAAACAACTCTTCCTCGTAGGACCAGAAACTGCATGTGATTTTACTCCGTTTAGGACTGCGAAAAAAAACGCCAGCTCGCCTTACAAGAAACACACTCTGCTTTTGAGAAAAGAGCACTCTTCTACTCTACAGTGTTTCCTATAGGGCCAGAACAGTGAGCTTGCTCAGAACAAAAGAACTGTGCTTCCTACACACACGGGCCATATCTAGTTCAACTCTGCTTAGGAAACTGACAAGAAAAGTAGCTCCTCTTCAGTCCAATACACTGTACTTGCTGGGAACAGACGCGAGTGCTATGTGCACTGTGTATGGGAATGGGAGCGCAATAGTGACTTTCCTTACTAGAAAACAACTCTTGCTCATGGGACCAAAAACTGCATGTGATTCAACTCCATTTAGAACTGGGAAACAAACGCTTGCTCGCCTTACAAGAAACACACTCTGCTTTTGAGAAAATTGCACTCTTTTACTCTACTGTGTTTTCTATAGAGCCAAAACAGTGAGCTTGCTCAGAACAAAAGAACTGTGCTTCCTACACACGGCCATGTCTGATTCAATTCTGCTTATGAAACTGACAAGAACAGTAGATCCTCTTCAGTCCAATACACTGTACATGCTGGGAATAGAGGCCAGTGCTATTTACACTGTGTATGGCAATGGGAGCACAATAGTGACTTTCCTTACCAGAAAACAACTCTTGCTCGAAGACCCAAAAACTGCATGTGATTCAACTACATTAAGACTGGGAAACAAACGCTAGCTTGCCTTACAAGAAACAGACTCTGCTTTTGAGAAAAGAGCACTCTTCTACTCTACTGTGTTTACTATAGGGCCAGAACAGTGAGCTTGCTAAGAACAAAAGAACTGTGCTTCCTACACACACGGCCCTATCTACATCAATTCTGCATAGGAAACTGACAAGGACAGTAGATCCTCTTGAGTCCAATACACTGTATGCTTGGAACAAACGCCAGTGCTATTTGCTCTGTGTATGACAATGGGAGCACAATAGTGACTCTTCTTACCAGAAAACAACTGTTGCTCGTAGGACCAGAAACTGCATGTGATTCAACTCCATTTAGGACTGAAAAACAAAAGCTAGCTCGCCTTACAAGAAACACACACTGCTTTTGAGAAAAGGGCACTCTTCTACTTTACTGTGTTTCTTATGGGGTCAGAACAGAGAGCTTGCTCAGAACAAAAGAACTGTGCTTCTTACACACACAGGCCATATCTAGATCAATTCTGCTTAGGAAACTGACAAGGACAGTAGATCCTCTTCAGTCCAATACACTGTACATGCTGGGAACAGACGCCAGTGCTATTTGCCCTGTGTATGACAATGGAAGCGCAATAGTGACTCCTCTTACCAGAAAACAACTCTTGCTCGTAGGACCAGAAACTGCACGTGATTCAACTCCATTTAGGACTGAAAAACAAACACTAGCTCGCCTTACAAGAAACACACTCTGCTTTTGAGAAAAGGGCACTCTTCTACTCTAATGTGTTAACTATAGGGCCAGAATAGTGAGCTTGCTCAAAACAAAAGAACTGTGCTTCCTACACACATGGGCTATATCTATTTCAACTCTGCTTAGGAAACTGACAAGGACAGTAGATCCTCTTGAGTCCAATACACTGTGTGCTGGGAACAGACGCCAGTGCTATTTGCCCTGTGTATGACATTGGGAGCGCAATAGTTACTCTTCTTACCAGAAAACAACTCTTGCTCGTAGGACCAGAAAATGCATGTGATTCAACTCCATTTAGAACTGAAAAGCAAACGCTAGCTCGCCTTACAAGAAACACACTCTGCTTTTGAGAAAAGAGCACTCATCTACTCTACTGTGTTTCCTTTGGGGTCCAAACAGTGAGCTTGCTCAGAACAAAAGAACTGTGCTTCCTACACACACGGGCCATATCTAGTTCAACTCTGCTTAGGAAATTGACAAGAACAGTAGCTCCTCTTCAGTCCAATACACTGTACTTGCTGGGAAAAGACGCGAGTGCTATTTGCCCTGTATATGGCAATGGGAGCCCAATAGAGACTCTTCTTACTAGAAAACAACTCTTGCTCGTAGGACCAGAAACTGCATGGCATTCAACTCCATTTAGGACTGGAAAACAAACATTAGCTCGCCTTACAAGAAACACACTCTGCTTTTGAGAAAAGAGCACTCTTCTACTTTTCTGTGTTTCCTATGGGGTCCGAAGAGTGAGCTTGCTCAGAACAAAAGAACTGTGCTTCCTACACACAGGGGCCATATCCACTTCAATTCTGCTTAGGAAACTGACAAGAACAGTAGCTCATCTTCAGACCAATACACTGTACTTGCTGCGAACCGACGTGAGTGCTATTGCACTGTGTATGGGAATGGGAGCGCAATAGTGACTCTTCTTACCAGAAAACAACTCTTGCTCGTAGGGCCAAAAACTACATGTGATTCAACTCCATTTAGGACTGGGAAACAAAAGCTAGCTCGCCTTATAAGAAACACACTCTGCTTTTGAGAAAAGAGCACTCTTCTACTCTAAAGTGTTTCTTTTGGGGTCCGAAAAGTGAGCTTGCTCAGAACAAAAGAACTGTGATTCCTGCACACAGGGACATATCTAGTTCAATTCTGCTTTGGAAACTGAAAAGCATAGTAGATCCTATTCAGTCCAATACACTGTACTTGCTGGGAATAGACGCGAGTGCTATTTGCCCTGTGTATGAAAATGGGAACGCAATAGTGACTCTTCTTACCAGAAAACAACTCTTGCTCAGAGGACCAGAAACTGCATGTGATTCAACTCCATTTAGGACTGCGAAACAAACGCTAGCTCGTCTTACAAGAAACAGACTGTGCTTTTGAGAAAAGAGCACTCTTCTACGCTTCTGTGTTTCCTTTGGGGTCCAAACAGTGAGCTTACTCAGAACAAAAGAACTGTGCTTTCTACACACACGGGCCATATCTAGTTCAACTCAGCTTAGGAAACTGACAAGAACAGTAGCTCTTCTTCAGTCCAATACACTGTACTTGCTGGGAACAGACGCCAGTGCTGTTTGCCCTGTGTATGACAATGGGAGCGCAATAGTGACTCTTCTTACCAGAAAACAACACTTGCTTGTAGGACCAGAAACTGCATGGGATTCAACTCCATTTAGGACTGCGAAACAAACGCTAGATAGCCTTACAAGAAACACACTCTCCTTTTGAGAAAAGAGCACTCTCCTACTCTACTGTTTTTTCTATGGGGTCCGAACAGTGCTCAGAACAAAAGAACTGTGCTTCCTACACACAGGGTCATATCTAGTTCAATTCTGCTTAGGAAACTGAAAAGCATAGTAGATCCTATTCAGTCCAATACACTGTACTTGCTGGGAACAGACGCGAGTGCTATTTGCACTGTGTAGGGGAATGGAAGCGCAATAATGACTTTCCTTACCAGAAAACAACTCTTGCTCATAGGACCAAAAACTGCATGTGATTCAACTCCATTTAGGACTGGGAAACAAACGCTAGCTCGCCTTACAAGAAACACACTCTGCTTTTGAGAAAAGAGCACTCTTCTACTCTACTGTGTTTTCTATAGGGCCAAAACAGTGAGCTTGCTCAGAACAAAAGAACTGTGCTTCCTACACACACGGACATATCTAGTTCAATTCTGCTTAGGAAACTAACAATAACAGTAGATCCTCCTCAGTCCAATACACTGTACATCCTTGGAACAGACGCCAGTGCTATTTGTAATGTGTATGACAATGGGAGCACAATAGTGACTCTTCTAACCAGAAGACAACTCTTGCTCATAGGACCAGAAACTGCATGTGATTCAACTCCATTTAGGACTGCGAAACAAACTCTAGCTCCTCTTACAAGAAACAGACTCTGCTTTTGAGAAAAGAGCACTCTTCTACGCTTCTGTGTTTCCTTTGGGGTCCAAACAGTGAGCTTGCTCAGAACAAAAGAACTGTGCTTCCTACACACACTGCCATATCTAGTTGAACTCTGCTTAGGAAACTGACAAGAACAGTAGCTCCTCTTCAGTCCAATACACTGTACTTGCTGGGAACAGACGCCAGTGCTATTTGTCCTGTGTATGACAATGGGAGCGCAATAGTGACTTTTCTTACCAGAAAACAACTCTTGCTCGTAGGACCAGAAACTGCATGGGATTCAACTCCATTTAGGACTGGGAAAAAAATGCTAGCTCGCCTTACAAGAAACACCCTCCGCTTTTGAGAAAAGATCACTCTTCTACTCTACTGTGTTTCCTATAGGGCCAGAATAGTGAGCTTGCTCAGAACAAAAGAACTGTGCTTCCTAAACACACGGCCATATCTAGTTCAATTCTTCTTAGGAAAGTGACAAGAAAAGTAGATCCTCTTCAGTCCAATACAGGGTACATGCTGGGAACAGACGCCAGTGCTATTTGCCCTGTGTATGGCAATGTGAACGCAATAGTGACTCCTCTTACCAGAAAACAACTCTTGCTCGTAGGACCATAAACTGCATGTGATTCAAATCCATTAAGGACTGGGAAACAAATGCTAGCTCGCCTTACAAGAAACACACTCTTCTTTTGAGAAAAGGGCACTCTTCTACTCTACTGTGTTTCCTATGGGTTCGAACAGTGAGCTTGCTGAGAATAAAAGAACTGTGCTTCCTACACACACGGCCATATCTAGTTCAATTCTGCTTAGGAAACTGACAAGAACAGTAGCTCTTCTTCAGTCCAATACAGTGTACATGCTGGGAAAAGACGCCAGTGCTATTTGCCCTGTGTATGACAATGGGAGCACAATAGTGACTCTTCTTACCAGAAAACAACTCTTGCTCGTAGGACCAGAAACTGCATGGGATTCAACTCCATTTCAGAATGGGAAAAAAACGCTAGCTCGCCTTACAAGAAACACACTCTGCTTTTGAGAAAAGAGCACTCTTCTACTCTACTGTGTTTCCTATAGGGCCAAAACAGTGAGCTTGCTCAGAACAAAAGAACTGTGCTTCCTACACACACGGACATATCTAGTTCAATTCTGCTTAAGAAACTGACAAGAACAGTAGATCCTCTTCAGTCCCATACAATGTACTTGCTGGGAACAGACGCCAGTGCTATTTGTTATGAGTATGACAATGGGAGAGCAATAGTGACTCTTCTTACCAGAAAACAACTTTTGCTCCTAGGACCAGAAACTGCATGTGATTCAACTCCATTTAGGATTGCAAAACAAACGCTAGCTCGCCTTACAAGAAACACACTCTGCTTTTGAGAAAAGATCACGCTTCTACTCTACTGTGTTTCCTATAGGGCCAGAACAGTGAGCTTGTTCAGAACAAAAGAACTGTGCTTCCTACACAAAGGGTCATATCTAGTTCAATTCTGCTTAGGAAACTGAAAAGCATAGTAGATCCTATTCAGTCCAATACACTGTACTTGCTGGGAATAGACGCGAGTGTTATTTGCCCTGTGTATGACAATGGGAGCGCAATAGTGACTCTTCTTACCAGAAAACAACTCTTGCTCAGAGGACCAGAAACTGCATGTGATTCAACTCCATTTAGGACTGGAAAACAAACGCTAGCTCGCCTTACAAGAAACACACTCTGGTTATGAGAAAAGAGCCCTCTTCTACTCTAAAGAGTTTCTTTTGGTTTCCGAACAGTGAGCTTGCTCAGAACAAAAGAACTGTGCTTCCTACACACACGGGCTATATCTATTTCAACTCTGCTTAAGAAACTGACAAGGACAGTAGATCCTCTTGAGTCCAATATACTGTATGCTGGGAACAGACGCCAGTGCTATTTGCCCTGTGTATGACATTGGGAGCACAATAGTGACTCTTCTTACCAGAAAACAACTCTTGCTCGTAGGACCAGAAAATGCATGTGATTCAACTCCATTTAGAACTGAAAAGCAAACGCTAGCTCGCCTTACAAGAAACACACTCTGCTTTTGAGAAAAGAGCACTCTTCTACTCTACTGTGTTTTCTTTGGGGTCCAAACAGTGAGCTTGCTCAGAACAAAAGAACTGTGCTTCCTACACACACGGGCCATATCTAGTTCAACTCTGCTTAGGAAATTGACAAGAACAGTAGCTCCTCTTCAGTCCAATACATTGTACTTGCTGGGAACAGACGCGAGTGCTATTTGCCCTGTATATGGCAATGGGAGCCCAATAGAGACTCTTCTTACCAGAAAACAACTCTTGCTCGTAGGACCAGAAACTGCATGGCATTCAACTCCGTTTAGGACTGGAAAACAAACATTAGCTCGCCTTACAAGAAACACACTCTGCTTTTGAGAAAAGAGCACTCTTCTACTTTACTGTGTTTCCTATGGGGTCCGAAGAGTGAGCTTGCTCAGAACAAAAGAACTGTGCTTCCTACACACAGGGGCCATATCCAGTTCAATTCTGCTTAGGAAACTGACAAGAACAGTAGCTCATCTTCAGACCAATACACTGTACTTGCTGCGAACAGACGTGAGTGCTATTGCACTGTGTATGGGAATGGGAGCGCAATAGTGACTCTTCTTACCAGAAAACAACTCTTGCTGGTAGGGCCAAAAACTACAGGTGATTCAACTCCATTTAGGACTGGGAAACAAACGCTAGTTCGCCTTATAAGAAACACACTCTGCTTTTGAGAAAAGAGCACTCTTCTACTCTAAAGTGTTTCTTTTGGGGTCCGAAAAGTGAGCTTGCTCAGAACAAAAGAACTGTGCTTCCTACACACACGGACATATCTAGTTCAATTCTGCTTTGGAAACTGAAAAGCATAGTAGATCCTATTCAGTCCAATACACTGTACTTGCTGGGTATAGACGCGAGTGCTATTTGCCCTGTGTATGACAATGGGAACGCAATAGTGACTCTTCTTACCAGAAAACAACTCTTGCTCAGAGGACCAGAAACTGCATGTGATTCAACTCCATTTAGGACTGCGAAACAAACACTAGCTCGTCTTACAAGAAACAGACTCTGCTTTTGAGAAAAGAGCACTCTTCTACGCTACTGTGTTTCCTTTGGGGTCCAAACAGTGAGCTTACTCAGAACAAAAGAACTGTGCTTTCTACACACACGGGCCATATCTAGTTCAACTCTGCTTAGGAAATTGACAAGAACAGTAGCTCCTCTTCAGTCCAATACACTGTACTTGCTGGGAACAGACGCCAGTGCTATTTGCCCTGTGTATGACAATGGGAGCACAATAGTGACTCTTCTTACCAGAAAACAACACTTGCTCGTAGGACCAGAAACTGCATGTGATTCAACTCCGTTTAGGACTGGGAGACAAACGCTAGCTCGCCTTACAAGAAACACACTCTGCTTTTGAGAAAAGAGCACTCTTCTACTCTACTGTGTTTTCTATAGGGCCAAAACAGTGAGCTTGCTCAGAACAAAAGAACTGTGCTTTCTACACACACGAGCCATATCTAGTTCAACTCTGCTTAGGAAACTGACAAGAACAGTAGCTCCTCTTCAGTCCAATACACTGTACTTTCTGGGAACAAAAGCGAGTGCTCTTTGCACTGTGTATGGCAATGGGAGCGTAATAGTGACTCTTCTTACCAGAAAACAACTCTTGCTCGTAGGACCAGAAACTGCATGGGATTCAACTCCATTTCTGACTGGGAAACAAACACTAGCTCGCCTTACTAGAAACACACTCTGCTTTTGAGAAAAGAGCGATCTTCTACTCTACTGTGTTTCCTATGGGATCTGAACAGTGAGCTTGCTCAGAACAAAAGAACTGTGCTTCCTACACACACGGGCCATATGTAGTTCAACTCCACTTAGGAAACTGACAAGAACAGTAGCTCCTCTTCAATCCAATACACTGTACTTGCTGGGAACAGACGCCAGTGCTATTTGTAATGTGTATGACAATGGGAGCACAATAGTGACTCTTCTAACCAGAAGACAACTCTTGCTCGTAGGACCAGAAACTGCTTGTGATTCAACTCCATTTAGGACTGGGAAACAAACGCTAGTTTGCCTTACAAGAAACACACTCTGCTTTTGAGAAAAGAGCACTCTTCTACTCTACTGGGTTTCCTATGAGGTCCGAACACTGACCTTGCTCAGAACAAAAGAACTGCGCTTCCTACATACACGGGCCATATCTAGTTCAATTCTGCTTAGGAAACTGACAAGAACAGTAGCTCCTCTTCAGTCCAATACACTGTACTTGCTGGGAACAGACATGAGTGCTATTTGCACTGTGTATTGCAATGGGAGCGCAATAGTGACTCTTCTTACCAGAAAACAACTCTTGCTCGTAGGACCAGATACTGCATGGGTTTCAACTCCATTTATGACTGGGAAACAAACGCTAGCTCGCCTTACAAGAAACACACTCTGCTTTTGAGAAAAGAGCACTCTTATACTCTACTGTGTTTCCTATTGGGTCCGAACAGTGACCTTGCTCAGAACAAAAGAACTGCGCTTCCTACTCACATGGGCCATATCTAGTTCAACTCTGCTTAGGAAACTGACAAGAACAGTAGCTCCTCTTCAGTCCAACACACTGTACTTGCTGGGAACAGACGCGAGGGCTATATGCACTGTGTATGTCAAGGGGAGCGCAATAGTGACTTTACTTACCAGAAAACAACTCTTGCCCGTAGGAATAGAAGCTGCATGTGATTCAACTCCATTTAGAACTGGGAAACAAACGCTAGCTCGCCTTACACGAAACACACTCTGCATTTGAGAAAAGAGCACTCTTCTAGTCTACTGTGTTTCCTATAGAGCCATAACAGTAAGCTTGCTCAGAACAAATGAAGTGTGCTTCCTACACACACGGGCCATATCTAGTTCAACTCTGCTTAGGAAACTGACAAGAACAGTAGCTCCTCTTCAGTCCAATACACTGTACTTGCTGGGAACAGACATGAGTGCTATTTGCATTGTGTATTGCAATGGGAGCGCAATAGTGACTCTTCTTACCAGAAAACAACTCTTGCTCGTACGACCAGAAACTGCATGTGACTCAACTCCATTTAGGACTGGGAAAGAAACACTAGCTCACCTTACAAGAAACACACTCTGCTTTTAAGAAAAGAACACTCTTCTGCTCTGTTGTGTTTCCTATATGGCCAGAAAAATGAGCTTGCTCAGAACAAAAGAACTGTGCTTCCTACACACACGGGCCATATCTAGTTCAACTCTGCTTAGGAAACTGACAAGAACAGAAGCACCTCCTCAGTCCAATACACTATACTTGCTGGGAATAGACGCGAGTGCTATTTGCACTGTGTATGGCAATGTGAGCGCAATAGTGACTTTCCTTCCCAGAAAATAATTCTTGCTCCTAGGACCAGAAACTGCATGTGATTCAACTCCATTTAGGACTAAGAAAAAAACACTAGCTCGCCTGACAAGAAACACACTCTGCTTTTGAGAAAAGAGCACTCTTCTACTCTAATGTGTTTCCTAGATGGCCACAACAGTGAGCTTGCTCAGAACAAAAGAACTGTGCTTCCTACACACACGGCCATATCTAGTTCAATTCTGCTTAGGAAACTGACAAGAATAGTAGATCCTCTTCAGTCCAATAAACTGTACTTGCTGGGAACAGACGCCAGTGCTATTTGCCCTGTGTATGACAAAGGGAGCACAATAGTGACTCTTCTTACGAGAAAACAACTCTTGCTAGTAGGACCAGTAACTGCATGTGATTCAACTCCATTTAGGACTGGGAAACAATCGCTAGCTCTCCTTACACAAACCACCCTCTGCTTTTGAGAAAAGAGCACTCTTCTACTGTAATGTGTTTCCTATGGGGTCCGAACAGTGAGCTTGCTCAGAACAAATGAACTGTGCTTCCTCCTCACATGGGCCATATCTAGTTCAACTCTGCTTAGGAAACTGACAAGAACAGTAGCTCCTCTAGAGTCCAATACATTTTACTTGCTGGGAACAGAAGCCAGTGCTTTTGCACTGTGTATGGCAACGGGAGCACAATAGTGACTCTTCTTACCAGAAAACAAATCTTGCTCTTAGGAATAGAAACTGAATATGATTCAACTCCATTTAGGACTCGGAAACAAACGCTAGCTCGCCTTACAAGAAACACACTCTGCTTTTGAGAAAAGAGCACTCTTCTACTCTATGGCGTTTCTTATAGGGCCAGAACAGTGAGCATGCTCATAACGAAAGAACTGTGCTTCCTACACACATGGGCCATATCTAGTTCAACTCTGCTTAGGAAACAGACAATAACAGAAACTCCTCTTCAGTCCAATACACTATACTTGCTGAGAACAGACGCGAGAGCTATTTGTAATGTGTAAGGCAATGGGAGCACAATAGTGACTTTCTTTACCAGAAAACAACTTTTGCTCCTAGTACCTGAAACTGCATGGGATTCAACTCCATTTAGGACTGGGAAACAAACGCTAGCTCGCCTTACAAGAAACACACTCTGCTTTTGATAAAAGAGCACTCTTCTACTCTACTGTGTTTCCTATGGGGTCCGAACAGTGAGCTTGCTCAGAACAAAATAACTGTGCTTCCTACACACACGGGCCATATCTAGTTCAACTCTGCTTAGGAAACTAACAAGAACAGTAGCTCCTCTTCAGTCCAATACACTGTACTTGCTGGGAACAGACGCAAGTGCTACTTGCACTGTGTATGGCAATAGGAGCGCAATAGTGACTCTTCTTACCAGAAAACAACTCTTGCTCGTAGGACCAGAAACTGCATGGGATTCAAATCCATTTCTGACTGGGAAACAAACACTTGCTCGCCTGACAAGAAACACTCTCTGCTTTTGAGAAAAGAGTACTCTTCTACTCTACTGGGTTTCCTAGGGGGTCCGAACAGTGAGCTTGCTCAGAACAAAAGACTGTGCTTCCTACAAACACGGGCCATATCTAGTTCAACTCTGCTTAGGAAACTGACCAGAACATTCGCTCCTCTTCAGTCTAATACAATGTACTTGCTGGAAGCAGAAGCTAGTGCTATTTGCACTGTGTATGGCAATGGGTGCGCAATAGTGACTCTTCTTACCAGAAAACAACTCTTGCTCGTAGGACCAGATACTGCATGGGATTCAACTCCATTTAGGACTGGGAAACAAACGCTAGTTTGCCTTACAAGAAACACACTCTGCTTTTGAGAAAAGAGCACTCTTCTACTCTACTGGGTTTCCTATGAGGTCCGAACACTGACCTTGCTCAGAACAAAAGAACTGCGCTTCCTACATACACGGGCCATATCTAGTTCAATTCTGCTTAGGAAACTGACAAGAACAGTAGCTCCTCTTCAGTCCAATACACTGTACTTGCTGGGAACAGACATGAGTGCTATTTGCACTGTGTATTGCAATGGGAGCGCAATAGTGACTCTTCTTACCAGAAAACAACTCTTGCTCGTAGGACCAGATACTGCATGGGTTTCAACTCCATTTATGACTGGGAAACAAACGCTAGCTCGCCTTACAAGAAACACACTCTGCTTTTGAGAAAAGAGCACTCTTATACTCTACTGTGTTTCCTATTGGGTCCGAACAGTGACCTTGCTCAGAACAAAAGAACTGCGCTTCCTACTCACATGGGCCATATCTAGTTCAACTCTGCTTAGGAAACTGACAAGAACAGTAGCTCCTCTTCAGTCCAACACACTGTACTTGCTGGGAACAGACGCGAGGGCTATATGCACTGTGTATGTCAAGGGGAGCGCAATAGTGACTTTACTTACCAGAAAACAACTCTTGCCCGTAGGAATAGAAGCTGCATGTGATTCAACTCCATTTAGAACTGGGAAACAAACGCTAGCTCGCCTTACACGAAACACACTCTGCATTTGAGAAAAGAGCACTCTTCTAGTCTACTGTGTTTCCTATAGAGCCATAACAGTAAGCTTGCTCAGAACAAATGAAGTGTGCTTCCTACACACACGGGCCATATCTAGTTCAACTCTGCTTAGGAAACTGACAAGAACAGTAGCTCCTCTTCAGTCCAATACACTGTACTTGCTGGGAACAGACATGAGTGCTATTTGCATTGTGTATTGCAATGGGAGCGCAATAGTGACTCTTCTTACCAGAAAACAACTCTTGCTCGTACGACCAGAAACTGCATGTGACTCAACTCCATTTAGGACTGGGAAAGAAACACTAGCTCACCTTACAAGAAACACACTCTGCTTTTAAGAAAAGAACACTCTTCTGCTCTGTTGTGTTTCCTATATGGCCAGAAAAATGAGCTTGCTCAGAACAAAAGAACTGTGCTTCCTACACACACGGGCCATATCTAGTTCAACTCTGCTTAGGAAACTGACAAGAACAGAAGCACCTCCTCAGTCCAATACACTATACTTGCTGGGAATAGACGCGAGTGCTATTTGCACTGTGTATGGCAATGTGAGCGCAATAGTGACTTTCCTTCCCAGAAAATAATTCTTGCTCCTAGGACCAGAAACTGCATGTGATTCAACTCCATTTAGGACTAAGAAAAAAACACTAGCTCGCCTGACAAGAAACACACTCTGCTTTTGAGAAAAGAGCACTCTTCTACTCTAATGTGTTTCCTAGATGGCCACAACAGTGAGCTTGCTCAGAACAAAAGAACTGTGCTTCCTACACACACGGCCATATCTAGTTCAATTCTGCTTAGGAAACTGACAAGAATAGTAGATCCTCTTCAGTCCAATAAACTGTACTTGCTGGGAACAGACGCCAGTGCTATTTGCCCTGTGTATGACAAAGGGAGCACAATAGTGACTCTTCTTACGAGAAAACAACTCTTGCTAGTAGGACCAGTAACTGCATGTGATTCAACTCCATTTAGGACTGGGAAACAATCGCTAGCTCTCCTTACACAAACCACCCTCTGCTTTTGAGAAAAGAGCACTCTTCTACTGTAATGTGTTTCCTATGGGGTCCGAACAGTGAGCTTGCTCAGAACAAATGAACTGTGCTTCCTCCTCACATGGGCCATATCTAGTTCAACTCTGCTTAGGAAACTGACAAGAACAGTAGCTCCTCTAGAGTCCAATACATTTTACTTGCTGGGAACAGAAGCCAGTGCTTTTGCACTGTGTATGGCAACGGGAGCACAATAGTGACTCTTCTTACCAGAAAACAAATCTTGCTCTTAGGAATAGAAACTGAATATGATTCAACTCCATTTAGGACTCGGAAACAAACGCTAGCTCGCCTTACAAGAAACACACTCTGCTTTTGAGAAAAGAGCACTCTTCTACTCTATGGCGTTTCTTATAGGGCCAGAACAGTGAGCATGCTCATAACGAAAGAACTGTGCTTCCTACACACATGGGCCATATCTAGTTCAACTCTGCTTAGGAAACAGACAATAACAGAAACTCCTCTTCAGTCCAATACACTATACTTGCTGAGAACAGACGCGAGAGCTATTTGTAATGTGTAAGGCAATGGGAGCACAATAGTGACTTTCTTTACCAGAAAACAACTTTTGCTCCTAGTACCTGAAACTGCATGGGATTCAACTCCATTTAGGACTGGGAAACAAACGCTAGCTCGCCTTACAAGAAACACACTCTGCTTTTGATAAAAGAGCACTCTTCTACTCTACTGTGTTTCCTATGGGGTCCGAACAGTGAGCTTGCTCAGAACAAAATAACTGTGCTTCCTACACACACGGGCCATATCTAGTTCAACTCTGCTTAGGAAACTAACAAGAACAGTAGCTCCTCTTCAGTCCAATACACTGTACTTGCTGGGAACAGACGCAAGTGCTACTTGCACTGTGTATGGCAATAGGAGCGCAATAGTGACTCTTCTTACCAGAAAACAACTCTTGCTCGTAGGACCAGAAACTGCATGGGATTCAAATCCATTTCTGACTGGGAAACAAACACTTGCTCGCCTGACAAGAAACACACTCTGCTTTTGAGAAAAGGGCACTCTTCAACTCTACTGTGTTTCCTATGGGGTCCGAACAGTGAGCTTGCTCAGAACAAAAGAACTGTGCTTCCTACACACACGGGCCATATCTACTTCAACTCTGCTTAGGAAACTGATAAGAAGAGTACCTCCTCTTCATCCAATACACTGTACTTGCTGGGAACAGACATGAGTGCAATTTGCACTGTGTATGGCAATGGGAACGCAATAGTGACTCTTCTTACCAGAAAACAACGCTTTTTCGTAGGACCAGTAACTGCGTGGGATTCAACTCCATTTCTGACTGGGAAACAAACACTAGCTCGCCTTACAAGAAACACACTCTGCTTTTGAGAAAAGAGTACTCTTCTACTCTACTGTGTTTCCTAGGGGGTCCGAACAGTGAGCTTGCTCAGAACAAAAGAACTGTGCTTTCTACACACACGGGCCATATCTATTTCAACTCTGCTTAGGAAACTGACAAGAACATTCGCTCCTCTTCAGTCCAATACACTGTACTTGCTGGAAGCAGAAGCTAGTGCTATTTGCACTGTGTTTGGCAATGGGTGCGCAATAGTGACTCTTCTTACCAGAAAACAATTCTTGCTCGTAGGACCAGATACTGCATGGGATTCAACTCCATTTAGGACTGGGAAACAAATGCTAGTTTGCCTGCCAAGAAACACACTCTGCTTTTGAGAAAAGAGCACTCTTCTAAACTACTGTGTTTCCTATGGGGTCCGAACACTGACCTTGCTCAGAACAAAAGAACTGTGCTTCCTACACACAAGGGCCATATCTAGTTCAACTCTGCTTAGGAAACTGACAAGAACATTCGCTCCTCTTCAGTCCAATACACTGTACTTGCTGCAAGCAGAAGCTAGTGCTATTTGCACTGTGTATAGCAATGGGTGTGCAATAGTGACTCTTCTTACCAGAAAACAACTCTTGCTCATAGGACCAGATACTACATGGGATTCAACTCCATTTAGGACTGGGAAACAAACGCTAGTTTGCCTTACAAGAAACACACTCTGCTTTTGAGAAAAGAGCACTCTTCTACACTACTGTGTTTCCTATGGGGTCCGAACACTGACCTTGTTCAGAACAAAAGAACTGCGCTTCCTACACACACGGGCCATATCTAGTTCAACTCTGCTTATGAAACTGACAAGAACAGTAGCTCCTCTTCAGTCCAATACACTGTACTTGCTGGGAACAGACATGAGTGCTATTTGCACTGCGTATTGCAATGGGAGCGCAATAGTGACTCTTCTTACCAGAAAACAACTCTTGCTCGTAAGACCAGAAACTGCATGTGACTCAACTCCATTTAGGACTGGGAAAGAAACACTAGCTCACCTTTAAGAAACACACTCTGCTTTTAAGAAAAGAACACTCTTCTACTCTGCTGTGTTTCCTATATGGCCAGAAAAGTGAGCTTGCTCAGAACAAAAGAATTGTGCATCCTACACACATGGGCCATATCTAGTTCAACTCTGCTTAGGAAACTGACAAGAACAGAAGCTCCTCTTCAGTCCAATACACTATACTTGCTGCGAATAGACGCGAGTGCTATTTGCACTGTGTATGGCAATGGGAGCACAATAGTGACTTTCCTTCCCAGAAAACAGTTCTTGCTCCTAGGACCAGAAACTGCATGTGATTCAACTCCATTTAGGACTAAGAAACAAACACTAGCTCGCCTGACCAGAAACACAATCTGCTTTTGAGAAAAGAGCACTCTTCTACTCTACTGGGTTTCCTAGGGGGTCCGAACAGTGAGCTTGCTCCGAACAAAAGAACTGTGCTTCCTACACACATGGGCCATATCTAATTCAACTCTGCTTAGGAAACTGACAAGAACAGTAGCTCCTCTTCAGTCATGTATACTGTACTTGCTGGGAACAGACGCCAGTGCTATTTGCACTGTGTATGGCAATGGGAGCGCAATAGTGATTCTTCTAACCAGAAAATAACTCTTGCTCGTAGGCACAAAAACTGCATGTGATTCAACTCCATTTAGGACTGGGAAACAAACGCTAGCTCGCCTTACAAGAAACACACTCTGCTTTTGAGAAAAGAGCACTCTTCTACTCTACTGTGTTTCCTATAGGGCCAGAAGAGTGAGCTTGCTCAGAACAAAAGAACTGTGCTTCCTACACACACAGGCAATATCTATATCAATTCTGCATAGGAAACTGACAAGGACAGTAGATCCTGTTGAGTCCAATACACTGTATGCTGGGAACAGACGCCAGTGCTATTTGCCCTGTGTATGACAATGGGAGCACAACAGTGACTCTTCTTACCAGAAAACAACTCTTGCTCGTAAGACCAGAAACTGCATGTGATTCAACTCCATGTATGACTGAAAAACAAACGCTAGCTCGCCTTATAAGAAACACACACTGCTTTTGAGAAAAAGGCACTCTTCTACTCTACTGTGTTTCTTATGGTGTCAGAACAGTGAGTTTGCTCACAACAAAAGAACTGTGCTTCCTACACACACGGCCATATCTAGTTCAATTCTGCTTAGGTAACTGACAAGAACAGTAGATCCTCTTCAGTCCAATACACTGTACATGCGGGGAATAGACGCCAGTGCTATTTGCCCTGTGTATGACAATGGGAGCAAAATAGTGACTCTTCTTACCAGAAAACAACTCTTGCTCGTAGGACCAGAAACTGCATGGCATTCAACTCCATTTAGGACTGGAAAACAAACATTAGCTCGCCTTACAAGAAACACACTCTGCTTTTGAGAAAAGAGCACTCTTCTACTCTAATGTTTTTCCTATAGGGCCAAAAGAGTGAGCTTGTTCAGAACAAAAGAAATGTGCTTCAACACACACCGACTATATTTAGTTCAACTCTGCTTAGGAAACTGACAAGAACAGTAGATCCTTTTCAGTCCAACACACTGTACATGCTGGGAATAGACGCCAGTGGTATTTGCCTTGTGTATGACAATGGGAGCGCAATAGTGACTCTTCTTACCAGAAAACAACTCTTGCTCATAGGACCAGAAACTGCATGTGATTCAACTCGATTTAGGACTGGGAAACAAACGCTAGCTCACCTTACAAGAAACACACTCTGCTTTTGAGAAAAGAGCACTCTTCTACTCTATTGTGTTTCCTATAGGGCCAGAACAGTGAGCTTACTCAGAATAAAAGAACTGTGCTTCCTACACACACCGACTATATCTAGTTCAACACTGCTTAGGAAACTGACAAGGACAGTAGATCCTCTTCAGTCCAGTATACTGTACATGCTGGGAAAAGACAACAGTGCTATTTGCCCTGTGTATGACAATGGGAGCGGAATTGTGACTCTTCTTACCAGAAAACAACTCTTGCTCGTAGGACCAGAAACTGCATGTGATTCAACTCCATTTAGGACTGGGAAACAAACGCCAGCTCGCCTTACAAGAAACACTCTCGGCTTTTGAGAAAAGAGGACTCTTCTACTCTACAGTGTTTCCTATGGGGTCCGAACAGTAAGCTTGCTCAGAACAAAAGAACTGTGCTTCCTACACACACGGGCCATATCTAGTTCAACTCCACTGGAAACTGACAAGAACAGTAGCTCCTCTTCAGTCGAATACCCTGTACTTAATGGGAACAGACGCGAGAGCTATCTGCACTGTGTATGGCAATGGGAGCACAATAGTGACTTTCCTTACCAGAAAACAACTCTTGCTCGTAGGACCAAAAACTGCTTGTGATTCAACTCCATTTTGGACAGGGAAACAAATACTAGCTCGCCTTACAAGAAACACACTCTGCTTTTGAGAAAAGACCACTCTTCTACTCTACTTGGTTTCCTATATTGCCAGAACAGTGCGCTTCCTCAGAACAAAAGAACTGTGTTTCCTAAACACACGGGCCATATCTAGTTCAACTCTGCTTAGAAAACTGACAAGAACAGTAGCTCCTCTTCAGTCCAAATCACTGTACTTGCTGGGAACAGACGCGAGAGCTATTTGCACTGTATATGGCAATGGGAGCACAATAGTGACTCTTCTTACCAGAAAACAACTCTTGCTCATATTACCCGAAACTGCATGGGATTCAACTCCATTTCAGACCTGGAAACAAACGCTAGCTCGCCTTACAAGAAACACACTCTGCTTTTGAGAAAAGAGCACTCTTCTACTCTACTGTGTTTCCTATGGGGTCTGAACAGTGAGCTTGCTCAGAACAAAAGAACTGTGCTTCCTACACACAGGGGCCATATCTAGTTCAACTCTGCTTAGGAAATTGACAAGAACAGTAGCTCCTCTTCATCCAATACACTGTACTTGCTGGGAACAGACCTGAGTGCTATTTGCCCTTTGTATGACAATGGGAGCACAATAGTGACTCTTCTTACCAGAAAACAACTCTTGCTCATAGGACCAGAAACTGCATGGGATTCAACTCCATTTCTGAATGGGAAAGAAACACTAGCTCGCCTTACAAGAAACACACTCTGCTTTTGAGAAAAGAGCACTCTTCTACTCTATTGTGTTTCCTATGGTATCCGAACAGTGAGCTTGCTGAGAACAAAAGAACTGTGCTTCCTACACACATGGGACATATCTAGTTCAACTCTGCTTAGGAAACTGACAAGAACAGTAGCTCTTCTTCAGTCCAATAGAGTGTACATGCTGGGAACATACGCCAGTGCTTTTTGACATGTGTATGACAATGGGAGCACAATAGTGACTCTTCTTACCAGAAAACAACTCTTGCTCGTAGGACCAGAAACTGCATGTGATTTTACTCCGTTTAGGACTGCGAAAAAAAAACGCCAGCTCGCCTTACAAGAAACACACTCTGCTTTTGAGAAAAGAGCACTCTTCTACTCTACGGTGTTTCCTATAGGGCCAGAACAGTGAGCTTGCTCAGAACAAAAGAACTGTGCTTCCTACACACACGGGCCATATCTAGTTCAACTCTGCTTAGGAAACTGACAAGAACAGTAGCTCCTCTTCAGTCCAAATCACTGTACTTGCTGGGAACAGACGCGAGAGCTATTTGCACTGTATATGGCAATGGGAGCACAATAGTGACTCTTCTTACCAGAAAACAACTCTTGCTCATATTACCCGAAACTGCATGGGATTCAACTCCATTTCAGACCGGGAAACAAACGCTAGCTCGCCTTACAAGAAACACACTCTGCTTTTGAGAAAAGAGCACTCTTCTACTCTACTGTGTTTCCTATGGGGTCTCAACAGTGAGCTTGCTCAGAACAAAAGAACTGTGCTTCCTACACACAGGGGCCATATCTAGTTCAACTCTGCTTAGGAAATTGACAAGAACAGTAGCTCCTCTTCATCCAATACACTGTACTTGCTGGGAACAGACCTGAGTGCTATTTGCCCTTTGTATGACAATGGGAGCACAATAGTGACTCTTCTTACCAGAAAACAACTCTTGCTCATAGGACCAGAAACTGCATGGGATTCAACTCCATTTCTGAATGGGAAAGAAACACTAGCTCGCCTTACAAGAAACACACTCTGCTTTTGAGAAAAGAGCACTCTTCTACTCTATTGTGTTTCCTATGGTATCCGAACAGTGAGCTTGCTGAGAACAAAAGAACTGTGCTTCCTACACACATGGGACATATCTAGTTCAACTCTGCTTAGGAAACTGACAAGAACAGTAGCTCTTCTTCAGTCCAATAGAGTGTACATGCTGGGAACATACGCCAGTGCTTTTTGACATGTGTATGACAATGGGAGCACAATAGTGACTCTTCTTACCAGAAAACAACTCTTGCTCGTAGGACCAGAAACTGCATGTGATTTTACTCCGTTTAGGACTGCGAAAAAAAACGCCAGCTCGCCTTACAAGAAACACACTCTGCTTTTGAGAAAAGAGCACTCTTCTACTCTACAGTGTTTCCTATAGGGCCAGAACAGTGAGCTTGCTCAGAACAAAAGAACTGTGCTTCCTACACACACGGGCCATATCTAGTTCAACTCTGCTTAGGAAACTGACAAGAAAAGTAGCTCCTCTTCAGTCCAATACACTGTACTTGCTGGGAACAGACGCGAGTGCTATGTGCACTGTGTATGGGAATGGGAGCGCAATAGTGACTTTCCTTACTAGAAAACAACTCTTGCTCATGGGACCAAAAACTGCATGTGATTCAACTCCATTTAGAACTGGGAAACAAACGCTTGCTCGCCTTACAAGAAACACACTCTGCTTTTGAGAAAATTGCACTCTTTTACTCTACTGTGTTTTCTATAGAGCCAAAACAGTGAGCTTGCTCAGAACAAAAGAACTGTGCTTCCTACACACGGCCATGTCTGATTCAATTCTGCTTATGAAACTGACAAGAACAGTAGATCCTCTTCAGTCCAATACACTGTACATGCTGGGAATAGAGGCCAGTGCTATTTACACTGTGTATGGCAATGGGAGCACAATAGTGACTTTCCTTACCAGAAAACAACTCTTGCTCTTAGGAACGGAAACTGCATGTGATTCAACTCCATTTAGGACTGGGAAACAAACGCTAGCTCGCCTTACAAGAAACACACTCTACTTTTGAGGAAAGAGCACTCTTCTACTCTACTGTGTTTCCTATAGGGCCAGAACAGTGAGCTTGCTCCGACAAAAGAACTGTGCTTCCTACACACACGGGCCATATCTAGTTCAACTCTGCTTAGGAAACTGACAAGAACAGTAGCTCCTCTTCAGTCCAGTATACTGTACTTATTGGGAACAGACGCCAGTGCTATTTGCACTGTGTATGGCAATGGGAGCGCAATAGTGACTCTTCTAACCAGAAAACAACTCTTGCTCGAAGACCCAAAAACTGCATGTGATTCAACTACATTTAGGACTGGGAAACAAACGCTAGCTTGCCCTACAAGAAACAGACTCTGCTTTTGAGAAAAGAGCACTCTTCTACTCTACTGTGTTTACTATAGGGCCAGAACAGTGAGCTTGCTAAGAACAAAAGAACTGTGCTTCCTACACACACGGCCATATCTACATCAATTCTGCATAGGAAACTGACAAGGACAGTAGATCCTCTTGAGTCCAAACACTGTATGCTTGGAACAAACGCCAGTGCTATTTGCTCTGTGTATGACAATGGGAGCACAATAGTGACTCTTCTTACCAGAAAACAACTGTTGCTCGTAGGACCAGAAACTGCATGTGATTCAACTCCATTTAGGACTGAAAAACAAAAGCTAGCTCGCCTTACAAGAAACACACACTGCTTTTGAGAAAAGGGCACTCTTCTACTTTACTGTGTTTCTTATGGGGTCAGAACAGAGAGCTTGCTCAGAACAAAAGAACTGTGCTTCTTACACACACAGGCCATATCTAGATCAATTCTGCTTAGGAAACTGACAAGGACAGTAGATCCTCTTCAGTCCAATACACTGTACATGCTGGGAACAGACGCCAGTGCTATTTGCCCTGTGTATGACAATGGAAGCGCAATAGTGATTCCTCTTACCAGAAAACAACTCTTGCTCGTAGGACCAGAAACTGCACGTGATTCAACTCCATTTAGGACTGAAAAACAAACACTAGCTCGCCTTACAAGAAACACACTCTGCTTTTGAGAAAAGGGCACTCTTCTACTCTAATGTGTTTCCTATAGGGCCAGAATAGTGAGCTTGCTCGAAACAAAAGAACTGTGCTTCCTACACACATGGGCTATATCTATTTCAACTCTGCTTAGGAAACTGACAAGGACAGTAGATCCTCTTGAGTCCAATACACTGTGTGCTGGGAACAGACGCCAGTGCTATTTGCCCTGTGTATGACATTGGGAGCGCAATAGTTACTCTTCTTACCAGAAAACAACTCTTGCTTGTAGGACCAGAAAATGCATGTGATTCAACTCCATTTAGAACTGAAAAGCAAACGCTAGCTCGCCTTACAAGAAACACACTCTGCTTTTGAGAAAAGAGCACTCTTCTACTTTTCTGTGTTTCCTATGGGGTCCGAAGAGTGAGCTTGCTCAGAACAAAAGAACTGTGCTTCCTACACACAGGGGCCATATCCACTTCAATTCTGCTTAGGAAACTGACAAGAACAGTAGCTCATCTTCAGACCAATACACTGTACTTGCTGGGAACCGACGTGAGTGCTATTGCACTGTGTATGGGAATGGGAGCGCAATAGTGACTCTTCTTACCAGAAAACAACTCTTGCTCGTAGGGCCAAAAACTACATGTGATTCAACTCCATTTAGGACTGGGAAACAAAAGCTAGCTCGCCTTATAAGAAACACACTCTGCTTTTGAGAAAAGAGCACTCTTCTACTCTAAAGTGTTTCTTTTGGGGTCCGAAAAGTGAGCTTGCTCAGAACAAAAGAACTGTGATTCCTGCACACAGGGACATATCTAGTTCAATTCTGCTTTGGAAACTGAAAAGCATAGTAGATCCTATTCAGTCCAATACACTGTACTTGCTGGGAATAGACACGAGTGCTATTTGCCCTGTGTATGAAAATGGGAACGCAATAGTGACTCTTCTTACCAGAAAACAACTCTTGCTCAGAGGACCAGAAACTGCATGTGATTCAACTCCATTTAGGACTGCGAAACAAACGCTAGCTCGTCTTACAAGAAACAGACTGTGCTTTTGAGAAAAGAGCACTCTTCTACGCTTCTGTGTTTCCTTTGGGGTCCAAACAGTGAGCTTACTCAGAACAAAAGAACTGTGCTTTCTACACACACGGGCCATATCTAGTTCAACTCTGCTTAGGAAACTGACAAGAACAGTAGCTCTTCTTCAGTCCAATACACTGTACTTGCTGGGAACAGACGCCAGTGCTATTTGCCCTGTGTATGACAATGGGAGCGCAATAGTGACTCTTCTTACCAGAAAACAACACTTGCTTGTAGGACCAGAAACTGCATGGGATTCAACTCCATTTAGGACTGCGAAACAAACGCTAGATAGCCTTACAAGAAACACACTCTCCTTTTGAGAAAAGAGCACTCTCCTACTCTACTGTTTTTCCTATGGGGTCCGAACAGTGAGATTGCTCAGAACAAAAGAACTGTGCTTCCTACACACAGGGTCATATCTAGTTCAATTCTGCTTAGGAAACTGAAAAGCATAGTAGATCCTATTCAGTCCAATACACTGTACTTGCTGGGAACAGACGCGAGTGCTATTTGCACTGTGTAGGGGAATGGAAGTGCAATAATGACTTTCCTTACCAGAAAACAACTCTTGCTCATAGGACCAAAAACTGCATGTGATTCAACTCCATTTAGGACTGGGAAACAAACGCTAGCTCGCCTTACAAGAAACACACTCTGCTTTTGAGAAAAGAGCACTCTTCTACTCTACTGTGTTTTCTATAGGGCCAAAACAGTGAGCTTGCTCAGAACAAAAGAACTGTGCTTCCTACACACACGGACATATCTAGTTCAATTCTGCTTAGGAAACTAACAATAACAGTAGATCCTCCTCCGTCCAATACACTGTACATCCTTGGAACAGACGCCAGTGCTATTTGTAATGTGTATGACAATGGGAGCACAATAGTGACTCTTCTAACCAGAAGACAACTCTTGCTCATAGGACCAGAAACTGCATGTGATTCAACTCCATTTAGGACTGCGAAACAAACTCTAGCTCCTCTTACAAGAAACAGACTCTGCTTTTGAGAAAAGAGCACTCTTCTAAGCTTCTGTGTTTCCTTTGGGGTCCAAACAGTGAGCTTGCTCAGAACAAAAGAACTGTGCTTCCTACACACACGGGCCATATCTAGTTGAACTCTGCTTAGGAAACTGACAAGAACAGTAGCTCCTCTTCAGTCCAATACACTGTACTTGCTGGGAACAGACGCCAGTGCTATTTGTCCTGTGTATGACAATGGGAGCGCAATAGTGACTTTTCTTACCAGAAAACAACTCTTGCTCGTAGGACCAGAAACTGCATGGGATTCAACTCCATTTAGGACTGGGAAACAAATGCTAGCTCGCCTTACAAGAAACACCCTCCGCTTTTGAGAAAAGATCACTCTTCTACTCTACTGTGTTTCCTATAGGGCCAGAATAGTGAGCTTGCTCAGAACAAAAGAACTGTGCTTCCTAAACACACGGCCATATCTAGTTCAATTCATCTTAGGAAAGTGACAAGAAAAGTAGATCCTCTTCAGTCCAATACAGGGTACATGCTGGGAACAGACGCCAGTGCTATTTGCCCTGTGTATGGCAATGTGAACGCAATAGTGACTCCTCTTACCAGAAAACAACTCTTGCTCATAGGACCATAAACTGCATGTGATTCAAATCCATTAAGGACTGGGAAACAAATGCTAGCTCGCCTTACAAGAAACACACTCTTCTTTTGAGAAAAGGGCACTCTTCTACTCTACTGTGTTTCCTATGGGTTCGAACAGTGAGCTTGCTGAGAATAAAAGAACTGTGCTTCCTACACGCACGGCCATATCTAGTTCAATTCTGCTTAGGAAACTGACAAGAACAGTAGCTCTTCTTCAGTCCAATACAGTGTACATGCTGGGAAAAGACGCCAGTGCTATTTGCCCTGTGTATGACAATGGGAGCACAATAGTGACTCTTCTTACCAGAAAACAACTCTTGCTCGTAGGACCAGAAACTGCATGGGATTCAACTCCATTTCAGAATGGGAAAAAAACGCTAGCTCGCCTTACAAGAAACACACTCTGCTTTTGAGAAAAGAGCACTCTTCTAATCTACTGTGTTTCCTATAGGGCCAAAACAGTGAGCTTGCTCAGAACAAAAGAACTGTGCTTCCTACACACACGGACATATCTAGTTCAATTCTGCTTAAGAAACTGACAAGAACAGTAGATCCTCTTCAGTCCCATACAATGTACTTGCTGGGAACAGACGCCAGTGCTATTTGTTATGAGTATGACAATGGGAGAGCAATAGTGACTCTTCTTACCAGAAAACAACTTTTGCTCCTAGGACCAGAAACTGCATGTGATTCAACTCCATTTAGGATTGCAAAACAAACGCTAGCTCGCCTTACAAGAAACACACTCTGCTTTTGAGAAAAGATCACGCTTCTACTCTACTGTGTTTCCTATAGGGCCAGAACAGTGAGCTTGTTCAGAACAAAAGAACTGTGCTTCCTACACAAAGGGTCATATCTAGTTCAATTCTGCTTAGGAAACTGAAAAGCATAGTAGATCCTATTCAGTCCAATACACTGTACTTGCTGGGAATAGACGCGAGTGTTATTTGCCCTGTGTATGACAATGGGAGCGCAATAGTGACTCTTCTTACCAGAAAACAACTCTTGCTCAGAGGACCAGAAACTGCATGTGATTCAACTCCATTTAGGACTGGAAAACAAACGCTAGCTCGCCTTACAAGAAACACACTCTGGTTATGAGAAAAGAGCCCTCTTCTACTCTAAAGAGTTTCTTTTGGGGTCCGAACAGTGAGCTTGCTCAGAACAAAAGAACTGTGCTTCCTACACACACGGGCTATATCTATTTCAACTCTGCTTAAGAAACTGACAAGGACAGTAGATCCTCTTGAGTCCAATACACTGTATGCTGGGAACAGACGCCAGTGCTATTTGCCCTGTGTATGACATTGGGAGCACAATAGTGACTCTTCTTACCAGAAAACAACTCTTGCTCGTAGGACCAGAAAATGCATGTGATTCAACTCCATTTAGAACTGAAAAGCAAACGCTAGCTCGCCTTACAAGAAACACACTCTGCTTTTGAGAAAAGAGCACTCTTCTACTCTACTGTGTTTTCTTTGGGGTCCAAACAGTGAGCTTGCTCAGAACAAAAGAACTGTGCTTCCTACACACACGGGCCATATCTAGTTCAACTCTGCTTAGGAAATTGACAAGAACAGTAGCTCCTCTTCAGTCCAATACACTGTACTTGCTGGGAACAGACGCGAGTGCTATTTGCCCTGTATATGGCAATGGGAGCCCAATAGAGACTCTTCTTACCAGAAAACAACTCTTGCTCGTAGGACCAGAAACTGCACGGCATTCAACTCCATTTAGGACTGGAAAACAAACATTAGCTCGCCTTACAAGAAACACACTCTGCTTTTGAGAAAAGAGCACTCTTCTACTTTACTGTGTTTCCTATGGGGTCCGAAGAGTGAGCTTGCTCAGAACAAAAGAACTGTGCTTCCTACACACAGGGGCCATATCCAGTTCAATTCTGCTTAGGAAACTGACAAGAACAGTAGCTCATCTTCAGACCAATACACTGTACTTGCTGCGAACAGACGTGAGTGCTATTGCACTGTGTATGGGAATGGGAGCGCAATAGTGACTCTTCTTACCAGAAAACAACTCTTGCTCATAGGGCCAAAAACTACAGGTGATTCAACTCCATTTAGGACTGGGAAACAAACGCTAGCTCGCCTTATAAGAAACACACTCTGCTTTTGAGAAAAGAGCACTCTTCTACTCTAAAGTGTTTCTTTTGGGGTCCGAAAAGTGAGCTTGCTCAGAACAAAAGAACTGTGCTTCCTACACACACGGACATATCTAGTTCAATTCTGCTTTGGAAACTGAAAAGCATAGTAGATCCTATTCAGTCCAATACACTGTACTTGCTGGGTATAGACGCGAGTGCTATTTGCCCTGTGTATGACAATGGGAACGCAATAGTGACTCTTCTTACCAGAAAACAACTCTTGCTCAGAGGACCAGAAACTGCATGTGATTCAACTCCGTTTAGGACTGGGAGACAAACGCTAGCTCGCCTTACAAGAAACACACTCTGCTTTTGAGAAAATAGCACTCTTCTACTCTACTGTGTTTTCTATAGGGCCAAAACAGTGAGCTTGCTCAGAACAAAAGAACTGTGCTTTCTACACACACGAGCCATATCTAGTTCAACTCTGCTTAGGAAACTGACAAGAACAGTAGCTCCTCTTCAATCCAATACACTGTACTTTCTGGGAACAAAAACGAGTGCTATTTGCACTGTGTATGGCAATGGGAGCGTAATAGTGACTCTTCTTACCAGAAAACAACTCTTGCTCCTAGGACCAGAAACTGCATGGGATTCAACTCCATTTCTGACTGGGAAACAAACACTAGCTCGCCTTACTAGAAACACACTCTGCTTTTGAGAAAAGAGCGATCTTCTACTCTACTGTGTTTCCTATGGGATCTGAACAGTGAGCTTGCTCAGAACAAAAGAACTGTGCTTCCTACACACACGGGCCATATGTAGTTCAACTCCACTTAGGAAACTGACAAGAACAGTAGCTCCTCTTCAATCCAATACACTGTACTTGCTGGGAACAGACGCCAGTGCTATTTGTAATGTGTATGACAATGGGAGCACAATAGTGACTCTTCTAACCAGAAGACAACTCTTGCTCGTAGGACCAGAAACTGCTTGTGATTCAACTCCATTTAGGACTGCGAAACAAACGCTAGCTCTTCTTACAAGAAACAGACTCTGCTTTTGAGAAAAGAGCACTCTTCTACGCTTCTGTGTTTCCTTTGGGGTCCAAACAGTGAGCTTGCTCAGAACAAAAGAACTGTGCTTCCTACACACACGGGCCATATCTAGTTCAACTCTACTTCGGAAACTGACAAGAACAGTAGCTCCTCTTCAGTCCAATATACTGTACTTGCTGGGAACAGACGCCAGTGCTATTTGCCCTGTGTATGACAATGGGAGCGCAATAGTGACGCTTCTTACCAGAAAACAACTCTTGCTCGTAGGACCAGAAACTGCATGGGATTCAACTCCATATAGGACTGGGAAACAAATGCTAGCTCGCCTTACAAGAAACACCCTCCGCTTTTGAGAAAAGATCACTCTTCTACTCTACTGTGTTTCCTATAGGGCCAGAATAGTGAGCTTGCTCAGAACAAAAGAACTGTGCTTCCTAAACACACGGATATATCTAGTTCAATTCTGCTTAGGAAACTGACAAGAAAAGTAGATCCTCTTCAGTCCAATACAGGGTACATGCTCGGAACAGACGCCAGTGCTATTTGCCCTGTGTATGGCAATGTGAGCACAATAGTGACTCCTCTTACCAGAAAACAACTCTTGCTCGTAGGACCAGAAACTGCATGTGATTCAAATCCATTAAGGACTGGGAAACAAATGCTAGCTCGCCTTACAAGAAACACACTCTTCTTTTGAGAAAAGGGCACTCTTCTACTCTACTCTGTTTCCTATGGGTTCGAACAGTGAGCTTGCTGAGAATAAAAGAACTGTGCTTCCTACACACCCGGCCATATCTAGTTCAATTTTGCTTAGGAAACTGACAAGAACAGTAGCTCTTCTTCAGTCCAATACACTGTACATGCTGGGAAAAGACGTCAGTACTATTTGCCCTGTGTATGACAATGGGAGCGCAATAGTGACTCCCCTTACAAGAAAACAACTCTTGCTCGTAGGACCAGAAACTGCATGGGATTCAACTCCATTTCAGACTGGGAAACAAACGCTAGCTCGCCTTACAAGAAACACACTCTGCTTTTGAGAAAAGAGCACTCTTCTACTCTACTGTGTTTCCTATAGGGCCAAAACAGTGAGCTTGCTCAGAACAAAAGAACTGTGCTTCCTACACACACGGACATATCTAGTTCAATTCTGCTTAAGAAACTGACAAGAACAGTAGATCCTCTTCAGTCCCATACAATGTACTTGCTGGGAACAAACGCCAGTGCTATTTGTTCTGAGTATGACAATGGGAGAGCAATAGTGACTCTTCTTACCAGAAAACGACTGTTGCTCCTAGGACCAAAAACTTCATGTGATTCAACTCCATTTAGGACGGAAAACAAACGCTAGCTCGCCTTACAAGAAACACACTCTGCTTTTGATAAAAGAGCACTCTTCTACTCTACTATGTTTCCTATAGGGCCAGAATAGTGAGCTTGCTCAGAACAAAAGAACTGAGTTTCCTACAAACACGGGCCATATCTAGTTCAACTCTGCTTAGGAAACTGACAAGAACAGTAGATCCTCTTCAGTCCAATACTCTGTACTTGCTGGGAACAGACGCGAGAGCTATTTGCACTGTAAATGGCAATGGTAGCGCAATAGTTACTCTTCTTACGAGAAAACAACTCTTGCTCATAGGACCAGAAACTGCATGTGATTCAACTCCATTTAGGACGGGAAACAAACGCTAGCTCGCCTTACAAGAAACACTCTCTGCTTTTGAGAAAAGAGCACTCTTCTACTCTACTGTGTTTCCTATAGGGCCAGAATAGTGAGCTTGCTCAGAATATAAGAACTGTGCTTCCTGCACACACTGGCTATATCTAGTTCAACTCTGCTTAGGAAACTGACAAGAACAGTAGCTCCTCTTCAGTCCAATACACTGTACTTGCTGGGAACAGACGCCAGTGCTATTTGCCCTGTGTATGACAATGGGAGCTCAATAGTGACTCTTCTTACCAGAAAAAAAACTCTTGCTCGTAGGACCAGAAACTGCATGTGATTCAACTCCATTTAGGACTGCAAAACAAACACTAGCTCGTCTTACAAGAAACTCACTCTGCTTTTGAGAAAAGAGCACTCTTCTACTCTACAGTGTTTCCTAAGGTGTCCGAACAGTGAAGTTGCTCAGAACAAAAGAACTGTGCTTCCTACACACACGGGCCATATTTAGTTCAACTCTACTTAGGAAACTGACAAGAATAGTAGCTCCTCTTCAGTCCAATACACTGTACTTAATGGGAACAGACGCGAGTGCTATTTGCACTGTGTATGACAATGGGAGCACAATAGTGTCTTTCATTACCAGAAAACAAGTCTTGCTCGTAGGACCAAAAACTGCATGTGATTCAACTCCATTTAGGACTGGGAAACAAACACTAGTTCGCCTTACAAGAAACACACTCTGCTTTTGAGTAAAGATCACTCTTCTGTTCTACTATGTTTCCTATAAGGCCAGAACAATGAGCTTGCTCAGAACAAAAGAACTGTGCTTGCTACACACACGGACATATCTAGTTCAATTCTGCTTAGGAAACTAACAAGAACAGTAGATCCTCTTCAGTCCAATACACTGTACATGCTGGGAACAGACGCCAGTGCTATTTGTAATGTGCATGACAATGGGCCCGCAATAGTGACTCTTCTTACCAGAAAACAACTCTTGCTCCTAGGACCAGAAACTGCATGTAATTCAACTCCATTTAGGACTGCAAAACAAACGCTAGCGCGCCTTACAAGAAACACACTCTGCTTTTAGAGAAAAGAGCACTCTTCTACTCTTCTGTGTTTCCTTTAAGGTCCAAACAGTGAGCTTGCTCAGAACACAAGAACTGTGCTTCCTACTCACACGAGCCATATCTAGTTCAACTCTGCTTAGGAAACTGACATGAACAGTAGCCCTTCTTCAGTCCAATACACTGTACTTGCTGGGAACTGACTCGAGTGCTATTTGCACTGTGTATGGCAATGGGAGCGTAATAGTGACTCTTCTTACCAGAAAACAACTCTTGCTCGTAGGACCAGAAACTGCATGGGATTCAACTCCATTTCTGACTGGGAAACAAACACTAGCTCGCCTTACAAGAAACACACTCTGCTTTTGAGAAAAGAGCACTCTTCTACTCTACTGTGTTTCCTATGGGGTCCGAACAGTGAGCTTGCTCAGAACAAAAGAACTGTGTCTCCTACACACGGACCATATCTAGTTCAACTCTGCTTTGGAAACTGACAAGAACAGTAGCCCTTCTTCAGTCCAATACACTGTACTTGCTGGGAACTGACTCGAGTGCTATTTGCACTGTGTATGGCAATGGGAGCGTAATAGTGACTCTTCTTACCAGAAAACAACTCTTGCTCGTAGGACCAGAAACTGCATGGGATTCAACTCCATTTCTGACTGGGAAACAAACACTAGCTCGCCTTACAAGAAACACACTCTGCTTTTGAGAAAAGAGCACTCTTCTACTCTACTGGGTTTCCTATGGGGTCCGAAAAGTGAGCTTGCTCAGAACAAAAGAACTGTGCTTCCTACACACACGGGCCATATCTACTTCAACTCTGCTTAGGAAACTGACAAGAACAGTAGCTCCTCTTCAGTCCAATACACTGTACTTGCTGGGAACTGACTTGAGTGCTATTTGCACTGTGTAGGGGAATGGGAGCGCAATAATGACTTTCCTTACCAGAAAACAACTGTTGCTCATGGGACGAAAAAATGCATGTGATTCAACTCCATTTAGGACTGGGAAACAAACGCTAGCTCGCCTTACATGAAACACACTCTGCTTTTGAGAATAGAGCACTCTTCTACTCTACTGTTTTTTCTATAGGGCCAAAACAGTGAGCTTGCTCAGAACAAAAGAACTGTGCTTCCTACACACACGGCCATATCTAGTTCAACTCTGCTTAGGAAACTAACAAAAACAGTAGATCCGCTTCATTCCCATACACTGTACTTGCTGAAAACAGACGCCAGTGCTATTTGCCCTGAGTATGACAATGGGAGAGCAATAGTGACTCTTCTCACCAGAAAAAAACTGTTGCTCCTAGGACCAGAAACTGCATGTGATTCAACTCCATTTAGGACGGGAAACAAACGCTAGCTCGCCTTACAAGAAACACTCTCTGCTTTTGAGAAAAGAGCACTCTTCTACTCTACTGTGTTTCCTATAGGGCCAGAATAGTGAGCTTGCTCAGAACAAAAGAACTGAGCTTCCTACACACACGGACCATATCTAGTTCAACTCTGCTTAGGAAACTGACAAGAACAGTAGCTCCTCTTCAGTCCAATACTCTGTACTTGCTGGGAACAGATGCGAGAGCTATTTGCACTGTAAATGGCAATGGGAGCGCAATAGTTACTCTTCTTACGAGAAAACAATTCTTGCTCATATGACCAGAAACTGCATGTGATTCAACTCCATTTAGGACGGGAAACAAACGCTAGCTCGCCTTACAAGAAACACTCTCTGCTTTTGAGAAAAGAGCACTCTTCTACTCTACTGTGTTTCCTATAGGGCCAGAATAGTGAGCTTGCTCAGAACATAAGAACTGTGCTTCCTACACACACTGGCTATATCTAGTTCAACTCTGCTTAGGAAACTGACAAGAACAGTAGCTCCTCTTCAGTCCAATACACTGTACTTGCTGGGAACAGACGCCAGTGCTATTTGCCCTGTGTATGACAATGGGAGCTCAATAGTGACTCTTCTTACCAGAAAAAAAACTCTTGCTCGTAGGACCAGAAACTGCATGTGATTCAACTCCATTTAGGACTGCGAAACAAACGCTAGCTCGCCTTACAAGAAACTCACTCTGCTTTTGAGAAAAGAGCACTCTTCTACTCTACAGTGTTTCCTAAGGTGTCCGAAAAGTGAAGTTGCTCAGAACAAAAGAACTTTGCTTCCTACACACACGGGCCATATTTAGTTCAACTCTACTTAGGAAACTGACAAGAATAGTAGCTCCTCTTCAGTCCAATACACTGTACTTAATGGGAACAGAAGCGAGTGCTATTTGCACTGTGTATGACAATGGGAGCACAATAGTGTCTTTCATTACCAGAAAACAAGTCTTGCTCGTAGGACCAAAAACTGCATGTGATTGAACTCCATTTAGGACTGGGAAACAAACACTAGTTCGCCTTACAAGAAACACACTCTGCTTTTGAGTAAAGATCACTCTTCTGTTCTACTGTGTTTCCTATAAGGCCAGAACAATGAGCTTGCTCAGAACAAAAGAACTGTGCTTGCTACACACACGGACATATCTAGTTCAATTCTGCTTAGGAAACTGACAAGAACAGTAGATCCTCTTCAGTCCAATACACGGTACATGCTGGGAACAGACGCCAGTGCTATTTGCCCTGTGTATGACAATGGGAGCGCAATAGTGACTTTTCTTACCAGAAAACAACTCTTGCTCATAGGACCAGAAACTGCATGGGATTCAACTCCATTTAGGACTTGGAAACAAACATTAGCTCGCCTTACAAGAAACACACTCTGCTTTTGAGAAAAGAGCACTCTTCTACTCTACTGTGTTTCCTATGGGGTCCGAACAGTGAGCTTGCTCAGAACAAAAGAACTGTGTCTCCTACACACGGACCATATCTAGTTCAACTCTGCTTTGGAAACTGACAAGAACAGTAGCTCCTCTTCAGTCCAATACACTGTACTTGCTGGGAACAGATGCGAGTGCTATTTGCACTGTATATGGTAATGGGAGCGCAATAGTGACTCTTCTTACCAGAAAACAACTCTTGCTCGTAGGACCAGAAACTGCATGTGATTCAACTCCATTTAGGACTGCAAAACATAAGCTAGCTCGCCTTACAAGAAACACACTCTGCTTTTGAGAAAAGAGCACTCTTCTACTCTACAGTGTTTCCTATGGGGTCCGAACAGTGAGCTTGCTCAGAACAAAATAACTATGCTTCCTACACACGGGCCATATCTAGTTCAACTCTACTTTGGAAACTGACAAGAAGAGTAGCTCATCTTCAGTCCAATATACTGTACTTGCTGGGAACAGACGCGAGTGCTATTTGCACTGAGCATGGCAATGAGAGTGCAATAGTGACTTTCCTTACCAGAAAACAACTCTTGCTCGTAGGATCAAAAACTGCATGTGATTGAACTCCTTTAGGACTGGGAAACAAACGCTAGCTCGCCTTACAAGAAACACACTCTGCTTTTGAGAGAAGATCACTCTTCTACTCTACTGTGTTTCTTATAGGGCCAGAACAGTGAGCTTGCTCAGAACAAAAGAACTGTGCTTCCTACACACACGGCCATATCTAGTTCAATTCTGCTTAGGAAACTAACAAGAACAGTAGATCCTCTTCAGTCCAATATACTGTACACGCTGGGAACAGACGCCATTGCTATTTGCCCTGTGTATGACAATGGGAGCACAATAGTGACTCTTCTTACCAGAAAGCAACTCTTGCTCATAGGACCAGAAACTGCATGTGATTGAACTCCATTTAGGACTGGGAAACACATGCTAGCTCGCCTTACAAGCAACACACTCTGCTTTTGACAAAAGGGCACTCTTCTACTCTACTGTGTTTCCTATGTGTTCCAACAATGAGCTTGCTCAGTACAAAAGAACTGTGCTTCCTACACACACGGCCATATCTAGTTCAATTCTGCTTAGGAAACTGACAAGAACAGTAGATCCTCTTCAGTTCCATATGCTGTACTTGCTGGGAACAACGCCAGTGCTATTTGCCCTGTGTATGACAATGGGAGCGCAATAGTGACTCTTCTTACCAGAAAACAACTCTTGCTCGTAGGACCAGAAACTGCATGTGATTCAACTATATTTAGGACTGGGAAATAAACGCTAGCTTGCCTTACAAGAAACACACTCTGATTTTGAGAAAAGAGCACTCTTCTACTCTACTGTGTTTCCTATAGGGCCAGAATAGTGATCTTGCTCAGAACAAAAGAACTGTGCTTCCTACACACACGGGCTATATCTAGTTCAACTCTGCTTAGGAAACTGACAAGAACAGTAGCTCCACTTCAGTCCAATATACTGTACATGCTGGGAACAGACGCCAGTGCTGTTTGCCCTGTGTATGACAATGGGAGTGCAATAGTGACTCTCGTTACCAGAAAACTACTCTTGCTCGTAGGAACAGAAACTGCATGTGATTCAGCTCCATTTAGGATTGGGAAAGAAACGCTAGCTCACCTTACAAGAAACACACTCTGCTTTTGTGAAAAGATCACTCTTCTACTCTACTGTGTTTTCTATAGGGCCAGAACAGTGAGCTTGCTCAGAACAAAAGACCTGTGCTTCCTACACACACGGCCATATCCAGTTCAATTCTGCTTAGGAAACTGACAAGAACAGGAGATCCTCTTCAGTCCAATACACTGTACTTGATGGGAACAGATGCAAGTCCTATATGCACTGTGTGTTTCAAGGGGAGCGCAATAGTGACTTTCCTTACCAGAAAACAAATCTTGCTTGTAGGACCAAAAACTGCATGTGATTCAAATCCATTTAGGACTGGGAAACAAACGCTAGCTTGCCTTACAAGAAACACACTCTGCTTTTGAGAAAAGAGCACTCTTCTACTCTACTGTGTTTCCTATAGCGCCAGAACAGTGAGTTTGCTCAGAACGAAAGCACTGTGCTTCCTACACACACGGCCATATCTAGTTCAATTCTGCTTAGGAAACTGACAAGAACAGTAGATCCTCTTTAGTCCAATACACTGTACATGCTAGAAACAGACACCAGTGCTATTTGCCCTGTTTATGACAATGGGAGCACAATAGTGACTCTTCTTACCAGAAAACAACTCTTGCTCATAGGACCATAAACTGCATGTGATTGAACTCCTTTTAGGACTGGAAACACATGCTAGCTCGCCTTACTTGCTGGGAACAGACGCGAGTGCTATTTGCACTGTATATGGCAATGGGAGCACAAGAGTGACTCTTCTTACCAGAAAACAACTCTTGCTCATAGGACCAGAAACTGCATGGGATTCAACTCCATTTCGGACTGGGAAACAAACACTAGCTCAACTTACAAGAAACACACTCTTCTTTTGAGAAAATAGCACTCTTCTACTCTACTGGGTTTCCTGTGGGGTCCGAACAGTGAGCTTGCTCAGAACAAAAGAACTGTTCTTCCTACACACAGGGACCATATCTAGTTCAACTCTGCTTAGGAAACTGACAAGAACAGTAGCTCCCCTTAAGTACAATACACTGTACTTGCTGGGAACAGACACGAGTGCTATTTGCACTTTGTGTGGCAATGGGAGCTCAATAGTGACTTTCCTTACCAGAAAACAAATCTTGCTAGTAGGACCAAAAACTGCATGTGATTCAACTCCATTTAGGACTGGGAAACAAACGCTAGCTTGCCTTACAAGAAACACACTCTGCTTTTGAGAAAAGAGCACTCTTCTACTCTACAGTGTTTCCCATAGGGCCAAAACTGTGAGCTTGCTCAGAACAAAAGAACTGTGCTTCCTACACACACGGCCATATCTAATTCAATTCTGCTTAGGAAACTGACAAGAACAGTAGATCCTCTTCAGTTCCATATACTGTACTTGCTGGGAACAGACGCCAGTGCTATTTGCCCTGTGTAGGACAATGGGAGCTCAATAGTGACTCTTCTTACCAGAAAACAACTCTTGCTCGTAGGACCAGAAACTGCATGTTATTCAACTCCATTTAGTACTGGGAAAAAAACGCTAGCTTGCCTTACAAGAAACACACTCTGATTTTGAGAAAAGAGCACTCTTCTACTCTACTGTGTTTCCTATAGGGCCAGAATAGTGAGCTTGCTCAGAACAAAAGAACTGTGCTTCCTACACACACGGGCTATATCTAGTTCAACTCTGCTTAGGAAACTGACAAGAACACTAGCTCACCTTCAGTCCAATACACTGTACATGCTGGGAACAGACGCCAGTGATGTTTGCCCTGTGTATGACAATGGGAGCGCAATAGTGACTCTTCTTACCAGAAAACTACTCTTGTTCGTAGGACCAGAAACTGCAAGTGATTAAGCTCCATTTAAGATTGGGAAACAAACGCTAGCTCTCCTTACAAGAAACACACTCTGCTTTTGTGAAAAGATCACTCTTCTGTTCTACTGAGTTACCTATAGGGCCAGAACAGTGAGCTTGCTCAGAACAAAAGAACTGTGCTTCTTACACACACGGCCAAATCTAGTTCAATTCTGCTTAGGAAACTGACAAGAACAGTAGCTCTTCTTCAGTCCCATACACTGTACATGCTTGGAACAGACACCAGTGCTATTTGCCCTGTGTATGACAATGGGAGCGCAATAGTGACTCTTCTTACCAAAAAATAACTCTTGCTCGTAGGACCAGAAACTGCATGGGATTCAACTCCATTTCAGACTGGGAAACAAACGCTAGCTCGCCTTACAAGAACGCTAGCCCGCTTTACAAGAAACACACTCTGCTTTTGAGAAAAGAGCACTCTTCTACTCTACTGTGTTTCCTATGGGGTCCAAACAGTGAGCTTGCTCAGAACAAAAGAACTGTGCTTCCTACACACAGGGGCCATATCTAGTTCAACTCTGCTTAGGAAACTGACAAGAACAGTAGATCCTCTTCAATCCAATGCACTGTACTTGCTGGGAACAGACGCAAGTGCTATTTGCACTGTATATGGCAATGGGAGCGCAATAGTGACTCTTCTAACCAGAAAACAACTCTTGCTCGTAGGACCAGAAACTGCATGTGATTCAACTCCATTTAGGAATGTGAAACAAACGCTAGCTCACCTTACAAGAAACTCACTCTGCTTTTGAGAAAAGAGCACTCTTCTACTCTACTGTGTTTCCTATGGGGTCCGAACAGTGAGCTTGCTCAGAACAAAACTACTGTTCTTCCTACACACAGGGGCCATATCTAGTTCAACTCTGCTTACGAAACTGACAAGAACAGTAGCTCCTCTTAAGTCCAATACACTGTACATGCTGGGAACAGACGCCACTGCTATTTGTAATGTGTGTGACAATGGGAGCGCAATAGTGACTCTTCTAACCAGAAAACAACTCTTGCTCGTAGGACCAGAAACTGCATGTGATACAACTCCATTTAGGACTGCGAAACAAACGCTAGCTCGACTTACAAGAATCACACTTTGCGTTTGAGAAAGATCACTCTTCTACTCTACTGTGTTTCCTATAGGGCCAGAACAGTGAGCTTGCTCATAACAAAAGAACTGTGCTTCCTACACACACGGGTCATATGTAGTTCAACTCTGCTTAGGAAACTGACAAGAACAGTAGCTCCTCTTCAGTCCAATACACTGTACTTGCTGGGAACAGACGCGAGAGCTATTTGCACTTTATATGGCAATGGGAGCGCAATAGTGACTCTTCTTACCAGAAAACAACTCTTGCTCGTAGGACCAGAAACTGCATGTGATTCAACTCCATTTAGGATGGGAAACAAACGCTATCTCGCCTTACAAGAAACACTCTCTGCTTTTGAGAAAAGAGCACTCTTCTACTCTACTGTGTTTCCTATGGGGTCCGAACAGTGAGCTTGCTCCGAACAAAAGAACCATGCTTCCTACACACACGTGCCATATCTAGTTCAACTCTGCTTAGGAAACTGACAAGAACAGTAGCTCCTCTTCAGTCCAATACACTGTACTTGCTGGGAACAGACGCGAGTGCTATATGCACTGTATATGGCAATGGGAGCACAATAGTGACTCTTCTTACCAGAAAACAACTCTTGCTCATAGGACCAGAAACTGCATGGGATTCAACTCCATTTACCACTGCAAAACAAACACTAGCTCGCCTTACAAGAAACACACTCTGCTTTTGAGAAAAGAGCACTCTTCTACTCTACAGTGTTTCCTATGGTGTCCGAACAGTGAGCTTGCTCAGAACAAAATAACTATGCTTCCTACACACACGGGCCATATCTAGTTCAACTCTACTTTGGAAACTGACAAGAACAGTAGCTCATCTTTAGTCCAATACACTGTACTTGTTGGGAACAGATGCGAGTGCTATTTGCACTATATATGGCAATGGGAGCGCAATAGTGACTTTCCTTACCAGAAAACAACTCTTGCTCGTGGATCAAAAACTGCATGGGATTCAACTGAATTTAGTACTGGGAAACAAATGCTAGCTCGCCTTACAAGAAACACCCTCTGCTTTTGAGAAAAGTTCACTCTTCTACTCTACTGTGTTTCCTATAGGGCCAGAACAGTGAGCTTGCTCAGAACAAAAGAACTGTGCTTCCTACACACACGGACATATCTAGTTCAATTCTGCTTAGGAAACTGACAAGAAAAGTAGATCCTCTTCAGTCCAATACACTGTACATGCTGGGAACAGACACGAGTGCTATTTGCCCTGTGTATGGCAATGGGAGCACAATAGTGACTCTTCTTACCAGAAAACAACTCTTGCTCATAGGACCAGAAACTGCATGTGATTCAAATCCATTTAGGACTGGGAAACAAACGCTAGCTCACCTTACAAGAAAGACACTCTGCTTTTGAGAAAAGAGCACTCTTCTACACTACTGTGTTTACTATGGGTTCGAAGAGTGAGCTTGCTCAGAACAGAAGAACTGTGCTTCCTACACACACGGGCCATATGTATTTCAACTCTGCTTAGGAAACTGACAAGCACAGTAGCTCCTCCTCAGTCCAATACACTGTACATGCTGGGAACAGACGCTAGTGCTATTTGCCCAGTGTATGACAATGGGAGCGCAATAGTGACTCTTCTTACCAGAAAACATCTCTTGCTCATAGGACCAGAAACTGCATGTGATTCAACTCCATTTAGGACTGGGAAACAAACACTAGCTCGCCTTACAAGAAACACACTCTGCTTTTGAGAAAAGAGCACTCTTCTACTCTACTGTGTTTCCTATGGGGACCGAAGAGTCAGCTTGCTCAGAACAAAAGAACTGTGCTTCCTACACACAGGGGCCATATCTAGTTCAACTCTGCTTAGGAAACTGACAAGAACAGTAGCTCCTCTTCAGTCCAATACTCTGTACTTGATGGGAACAGACGAGAGCCCTATTTGTACTGTGTGTGGCAATGGGAGCACAATAGTGACTTTCCTTACCAGAAAACAAATCTTGCTCGTAGGACCAAAAACTGCATGTGATTCAACTCCATTTAGGACTGGGAAATAAACGCTAGCTTGCCTTACAAGAAACACACTCTGATTTTGCGAAAAGAGCACTCTTCTACTCTACTGTGTTTCCTATAGGGCCAGAATAGTGAGCCTGCTCAGAAAAAAAGAACTGTGCTTTATACACACACGGGCTATATCTAGTTCAACTCGGCTTAGGAAACTGACAAGAACACTAGCTCCTCTTCAGTCCAATACACTGTACATGCTGGGAACAGACGCCAGTGCTGTTTGCCCTGTGTATGACAATGGGAGCGCAATAGTGACTTTTCTTACCAGAAAACTACTCTTGCTCGTAGGACCAGAAACTGCCTGTGATTAAGCTCCATTTAGAATTGGGAAACAAACGCTAACTCGCCTTACAAGAAACACACTCTGCTTTTGTGAAAAGATCACTCTTCTATTCTACTGTGTTTCCTATAGGGCCAGAATAGTGAGCTTGCTCAGAACAAAAGAGTTGTTCTTCCTACACACACGGCCATATCCTTTTCAATTCTGCTTAGTAAATTGACAAGAACAGTAGATCCTCTTCAGTCCAATACACTGTACATGCTGGGAACAGACGCCAGGGCTATTTGCAATGTGCGTGACAATGGGCCCACAATAGTGATTCTTCTTACCAGAAAACAACTCTTGCTCGTAGGACCAGAAACTGCATGGGATGCAACTCTGTTTAGGACTGCGAAACAAACGCTAGCTACCCTTACGAGAAACACACTCTGCTTTTGAGAAAAGAGCAATCTTCTACTCTACTGTGTTTCCTTTGGGCTCCAAACAGTGAGCTTGCTCAGAACAAAAGAACTGTGCTTCCTACACACACGGGCCATATCTAGTTCAACTCTGCTTTGGAAACAGACAAGAACAGTAGCTCCTCTTCAGTCCAATACACTGTACTTGCTGGGAACAGACGCGAGTGCTATTTGCACTGTATATGGCAATGGGAGCGCAATAGTGACTCTTCTTACCAGAAAAAAACTCTTGCTTGTAGGACCAGAAACTGCATGGGATTCAACTCCATTTCAGAATGGGAAACAAACACTAGCTCACCTTACAAGAAACACACTCTGCTTTTGAGAAAAGAGCACTCTTCTACTCTACTGTGTTTCCTATGGGGTCCGAACAGTGAGCTTGCTCAGAACAAAACTACTGTTCTTCCTACACACAGGGGCCATATCTAGTTGAACTCTGCTTAGGAAACTGACAAGAACAGTAGCTCCTCTTAAGTCCAATACACTGTACATGCTGGGAACAGACGCCAGTGCTATTTGTAATGTGTGTGACAATGGGAGCGCAATAGAGACTCTTCTAACCAGAAAACAACTCTTGCTCATAGGACCAGAAACTGCATGTGATTCAACTCCATTTAGGACTGCGAAACAAACGCTAGCTCACCTTACAAGAAACACACTCTGCTTTTGAGAAAAGAGCACTCTTCTACTCTTCTGTGTTTCCTTTAGGGTCCAAAGAGTGAGCTTGCTCAGAACAAAAGAACTGTGCTTCCTACACACACGGGCCATATCTAGTTCAACTCTGCTTAGGAAACTGACAAGAACAGTAGCTCCTCTTCAGTCCAATACACTGTACTTGCTGGGAACAGACGCGAGAGCTTTTTGCACTGTGTATGGCAATGGGAGCGCAATAGTGACTCTTCTTACCAGAAAACAACTCTTGCTCATACGACCAGAAACTGCTTGTGATTCAACTCCATTTAGGACGGGAAACAAACGGTAGCTCGCCATACAAGAAACACTCTCTGCTTTTGAGAAAAGAGCACTCTTCTACTCTACTGTGTTTGCTATAGGGCCAGAAGAGTGAGTTTGCTCAGAACAAAAGAAATGTGCTTCCTACACACACGGGCTATATCTACTTCAACTCTGCTTAGGAAACTGACAAGAACAGTAGCTCCTCTTCAGTCCAATACACTGTACTTGCTGGGAACAGACGCCAGTGTTTTTGCACTGTGTATGACAATGGGAGCTCAATATTGACTCTTCTTACCAGAAAAAAACTCTTGCTCGTAGGACCAGAAACTGCATGTGATTCAACTCCATTTACCACTGCAAAACATATGCTAGCTTGCCTTACAAGAAACACACTCTGCTTTTGAGAAAAGAGCACTCTTCTACTCTGCAGTGTTTCCTATGGGGTCCGAACAGTGAGCTTGCTCAGAACAAAATAACTATGCTTCCTACACACACGGGCCATATCTAGTTCAACTCTACTTTGGAAATTGACAAGAACAGTAGCTCATCTTCAGTCCAATACACTGTACTTGCTGGGAACAGACGCCAGTGCTATTTGCCCTATGTATGGCAATGGGAGCGCAATAGTGACTTTCCTTATCAGAAAACAACTCTTGCTCATAGGACCAGAAACTGCATGTGATTCAACTCCTTTTAGGACTGGGAAACAAACGCTAGCTCGCTTTGCAATAAACACACTCTGCTTTTGAGAAAAGAGCACTCTTCTACTCTACTGTGTTTCCTATGTGGTCCGAACAGTAAGCTTGCTGAGAACAAAAGAACTGTTCTTCCTACACACAGGGGCCATATCTAGTTCAACACTGCTTAGGAAACTGATAAGAAGAGTAGCTCCCCTTACGTCCAATACACTGTACTTGCTGGGAACAGACACGAGTGCTATTTGCACTGTGTGTGGCAATGGGAGCGCAATAGTGACTTTCCTTACCAGAAAAAAATCTTGCTCGTAGGACCAAAAACTGCATGTGATTCAACTCCATTTAGGACTGGGAAACAAACGCTAGCTCCCCTTACAAGAAACACTCTCTGCTTTTGAGAAAAGAGCACTCTTCTACTCTACTGTGTTTCCTATAGGGCCAAAAGAGTGAGCTTGCTCAGAAGAAAAGAACTGTGCTTCCTACACACACGGCCATATCTAGTTCAATTCTGCTTAGGAAACTGACAAGAACAGTAGATCCTCTTCAGTTCCATATACTGTACTTGCAGGGAACAGATGCCAGTGCTATTTGCACTGTGTATGGCAATGGGAGTGCAAAAGTGACTCTTTTTACCAGAAAACAACTCTTGCTCGTAGGACCAGAAACTGCATGTGATTCAACTCCATTTAGGACTGGGAAACAAACGCTAGCTCGCCTTACAAGAAACACAATCTGCTTTTGAGAAAATAGCACACTTCTACTCTACTCTGTTTCCTATAGGGCCAGAACAGTGAGCTTGATCAGAACAAGAGAACTGTGCTTCCTACACACACGGACATATCTAGTTCAATTCTGCTTAGGAAACTGACAAGAACAGTAGATCCTCTTCAGTCCAATACACTGTACATGCTGGAAACAGACGCCAGTGCTATTTGCCCTGTGTTTGACAATGGGAGCACAATAGTGACTCTTCTTACCAGAAAACAACTCTTGCTCGTAGGACCTAAAACTGCATGGGATTCAACTCCTTTTGGACTGGGAAACAAACGATAGCTCGCTTTGCAATAAACACACTCTGCTTTTGAGAAAAGAGCACTCTTCTACTCTACTGTGTTTCATATTGGGTACGAACAGTGAGCTTGCTCAGAACAAAAGAACTGTGCTTCCTACACACACGGCCATATCTAATTCAATTCTGCTTAGGAACCTGACAAAAACAGTAGATCCTCTTCAGTCCAATACACTGTACATGCTGGGAGTCGACGCCAGTGCTATTTGCCATGTGTATGACAATGGGAACGCAATAGTGACTCTTCTTACCAGAAAACAACTCTTGCTCATAGGAAGAGAAACTGCATGTGATTCAACTCCATTTAGGACTGGGAAACAAACGCTAGCTCGCCTTACAAGAAACACACTCTGCTTTTGACAAGAGAGCACTCTTCTACTCTACTGTGTTTCCTATAGGGCCAGAACTGTGAGCTTGCTCAGAACAAAAGAACTGTGCTTCCTACACACACGGGCATATCTAGTTCAACTCTGCTTAGGAAACTGACAGGAACACTACCTCCTCTTCAGTCCAATACAGTGTACTTTCTCGGAACAGACGCGAGTGCTATTTGTACTGTGTATGGCAATGGGAGCGCAATAGTGACTCTTCTTACCAGAAAAAAACTCTTGCTCATAGGACCACAAACTGCATGTGACTCAACTCCATTTAGGACTGGGAAACAAACACTAGCTCGCCTTCCAAGAAACACACTCTGGTTTTGAGAAAAGAGCACTCTTCTACTCTTCTGTGTTTCATATGGGGTCCGAACAGTGAGCTTGCTCAGAACAAAAGAACTGTGCTTCCTACATACACGGCCATATCTAATTCAATTCTGCTTAGGAACCTGACAAGAACAGTAGATCCTCTGCAGTCCAATACACTGTACGTTCTGGAAGTCGACGCCAGTGCTATTTGCCATTTTTATGACAATGGGAACGCAATAGTGACTCTTCTTACCAGAAAACAACTCTTGCTCATAGGAACAGAAACTGCATGTGATTCAACTCCATTTAGGACTGGGAAACAAACGCTACCTCGCCTTACAAGAAACACACTCTGCTTTTGAGAAAAGGGCACTCTTCTACTCTACTGTGTTTCCTATGGGGTCCGAACAGTGAGCTTGCTCAGAACAAAAGACCTGTGCTTCCTACACACATGGCCATATCTAGTTCAATTCTGCTTTGGAACGTGACAAGAACAGTAGATCCTCTTCAGTCCAATACACTGTACTTGCTGGGAACAGACGCCAGCGCTATTTGCCCTGTGTATGACAATGGGAGCGCAAGAGTGACTCTTCTTACCATGAAAGAACTCTTGCTCATAGGACCAGAAACTGCATGTAACTCAGCTCCATTTAGGACTGGGAAACAAACGCTAGCTCGCCTTACAAGAAACACACTCTGCTTCTGAGAAAAGAGCACTCTTGTACTCTACTGTGTTTCCTATGGGGTCTGAACAGTGAGCTTGCTCAGAACAAAAGAACTGTGCTTCCTACACACATGGGCCATGTCTAATAAAACTCAGGCTTAGGAAACTGACTGGAACAGTACCTCGTCTTCAGTCCAATACAGTGTACTTGGTGGGAACAAACGTGAGAGCTATTTGTACTGTGTATGGCAATGGGAGAGCAATAGTGACTCTTCTTACGAGAAAACAACTCTTGCTCGTAGGACCACAAACTGCATGTGACTGAACTCCATTTAGGACTGGGAAACAAAAGCCACCTCGCCTTACAAGAAACACACTCTGCTTTTGAGAAAAGAGCACTCTTCTACTCTACTGTGTTTCTTATAGGGCCAAAACAGTGAGCTTGCTCAGAACAAAAGAACTGTACTTCCTGCACACACCGGCCATATCTAGTTCAACTCTGCTTAGGAAACTGAGAAGAAAAGTACCCCTTCTTCAGTCCAATACTCTGTACATGCTGGGAAAGGCGCGAGTGCTATTTGCACTGTGTATGGCAATGGGAGCACAATAGTGACTTTCCTTACTAGCAAACAACTCTTGCTGGTAGGACCAAAAACTGCATGTGATTCAACTCCATTTAGGACTGGGAAACAAACGCTAGCTCGCCTTACAAGAAACATACTCTGCTTTTGAGAAAAGAGCACTCTTCTACTCTACTGTGTTTCCTATAGGGCCAGGACAGTGAACTTGCTCAGAAAAAAGAACTGTGCTTCCTACACAAAGGGGCCATATCTAGTTCATCTTTGCTTAGGAAACTGACAAGAGCAGTAGCTCCTCTTCAGTCCAATACACTGTACATGCTGGGAACAGATGCCAGTGCTATTTGCCCTGAGTATGTTAATGGGAGCGCAATAGTGACTCTTCTTACCAGAAAACAACTCTTGCTCGTACGACCAGAATCTGCATGTGATTCAACTCCATTTAGGATTGTGAAACAAATGCTAGCCCGCCTTACAAGAAACACACTGTGCTTTTGAGAAAAGGGCACTCTTCTACTCTACTGTGTTTCCTATGGGGTCCGAACAGTGAGCTTGCTCAGAACAAAAGACCTGTGCTTCCTACACACATGGCCATATCTAGTTCAATTCTGCTTAGGAAACTGACAAGAAGAGTAGCTCCTCTTCAGTCCAATACACTGTACTTGCTGGGAACAGACGCAAGTGCTATTTGAACTGTGTATGGCAATGGGAGCACAATAGTGACTTTCCTTACCAGAAAACATCTCTTGCTCGTAGGACCAGAAACTGCATGTGATTCAACTCCATTTAGGACTGGGAAACAAACGCTAGCTCGCCTTACAAGAAAGACACTCTGCTTTTGAGAAAAGAGCACTCTTCTACACTATTGTGTTTCCTATGAGGTCCGAACAGTGAGCTTGCTCAGAACAGAAGAACTGTGCTTTCTACACACATGGGCCATATCTAGTTCAACTCTGCTTAGAAAACTGACAAGAACATTAGCTCCTCTTCAGTCCAATACACTGTACTTGCTGGAAACAGACGCGAGTGCTATTTGCACTGTGTATGGCAATGGGAGCGCAATAGTGACTCTTCTTATCAGAAAACTACTCTTGCTCGTAGGACCAGAAACTGCATGTGATTCAACTCCATTTAGGACTGGGAAACAAACGCCAGCTTGCCTTACAAGAAACACACTCTGCTTTTGAGAAAAGAGCACTCTTCTACTCTACTGTGTTTCTTATAGGGCCAGAACAGTGAGCTTGCTCAGAACAAAAGAACTGTACTTCCTACACACACGGGCCATATCTAGTTCAACTCTGCTTAGGAAACTGAGAAGAAAAGTAGCTCTTCTTCAGTCCAATGCACTGTACATGCTGGGAAAAGACGCGAGTGCTATTTGCACTGTGTATGGCAATGGGAGCACAATCGTGACTTTCCTTACTAGCAAACAACTCTTGCTGTTAGGACCAAAAACTGCATGTGATTCAACTATATTTGGGACTGCGAAAAAAAACGCTAGCTTGCCTTACAAGAAACATACTCTGCTTTTGAGAAAAGAGCACTCTTCTACTCTACTGTGTTTCCTATAGGGCCAGGACAGTGAACTTGCTCAGAAAAAAGAACTGTGCTTCCTACACAAAGGGGCCATATCTAGTTCATCTCTGCTTAGGAAACTGACAAGAACAGTAGCTCCTCTTCAGTCCAATACACTGAACATGCTGGGAACAGATGCCAGTGCTATTTGCCCTGAGTATGTTAATTGGAGCGCATTAGTGACTCTTCTTACCAGAAAACAACTCTTGCTCATACGACCAGAATCTGCATGTGATTCAACTCCATTTAGGATTGGGAAACAAATGCTAGCTCGCCTTACAAGAAACTCACTCTGCTTTTGAGAAAAGGGCACGCTTCTTCTCTACTGTGTTTCCTATGTGGTCCGAACAGTGAGCTTGCTCAGAACAAAAGAACTGTGCTTCCTACACACACGGCCATATCTAGTTCAATTCTGCTTAGGAACCTGACAGGAACAGTAGATCCTCTTCAGTCCAATACACTGTACTTGCTGGGAACAGACGCCAGCGCTATTTGCCCTGTGTATGACAATGGGAGCGCAATAGTGACTCTTCTTCCCATAAAAGAACTCTTGCTCATAGGACCAGAAACTGCATGTAACTGAGCTCCATTTAGGACTGGGAAACAAACGCTAGCTCGCCTTACAAGAAACACACTCTGCTTCTGAGAAAAGAGCACTCTTCTACTCTACTGTGTTTCCTTTGGGGTCCAAACAGTGAGCTTGCTCAGAACAAAAGAACTGTGCTTCCTACGCACATAGGCCATGTCGAATTCAAGTCTGCTTAGGAAACTGACTGGAACAGTAGCTCGTCTTCAGTCCAATACAGTGTACTTGCTGGGAACAAACGCAAGTGCTATTTGTACTGTGTATGGCAATGGGAGAGCAATAGTGACTTTTCTTACCAGAAAACAACTCTTGCTCGTAGGACCACAAACTGCATGTGACTGAACTCCATTTAGGACTGGGAATCAAAAGCCACCTCGCCTTACAAGAAACACACTCTGCTTTTGAGAAAAGAGCACTCTTCTACTCTACTGTGTTTCTTATAGGGCCAGAACAGTGAGCTTGCTCAGAACAAAAGAACTGTACTTCCTACACACACGGCCATATCTAGTTCAACTCTGCTTAGGAAACTGAGAAGAAAAGTAGCTCTTCTTCAGTCCAATACACTGTACATGCTGGGAAAAGACGCTAGTGCTATTTGCACTGTGTATGGCAATGGGAGCACAATAGTGACTTTTTTTACTAGGAAACAACTCTTGCTGGTAGGACCAAAAACTGCATGTGATTCAACTCCATTTAGGACTGGGAAACAAACGCTACCTCGCTGTACAAGAAACACACTCTGCTTTTGAGAAAAGAGCACTCTTCTACTCTACTGTGTTTCTTATAGGGCCAGAACAGTGAGCTTGCTCAGAACAAAAGAACTGTGCTTCCTACACACGGGCCATATCTAGTTCAACTCTTCTTAGGAACCGGACTAGAACAGTAGCTCCTCTTCAGTCCAATACACTGTACGTGCTGGGAACCGACGCCAGTGCTATTTGCCCTGTGTATGACAATGGGAACACAATAGTGACTCTTCTTACCAGAAAACAACTCTTGCTCATAGGAACAGAAACTGCATGTGATTCAACTCCATTTAGGACTGGGAAACAAACGCTAGCTCGTGTTACAAGAAACACACTCTGCTTTTGAGAAAAGAGCACTCTTCTACTCTATTGTGTTTCGTATGGGGTCCGAACAGTGAGCTTGCTCCGAACAAAAGAACTGTGCTTCCTACACACATGGCCATATCTAGTTCATCTCTGCTTAGGAACCTGACAAGAACAGTAGATTCTCTTCAGTCCAATACACTGTACATGCTGGGAACCGACGCCAGTGCTATTTGCCCTGTGTATGACAATGGGAGCGCAATAGTAACTCTTTTTTACCAGAAAACAACTCTTGCTCATAGGACCAGAAACTGCATGTGATTCAACTCCATTTAGACTGGGAAACAAACACTAGCTCGCCTTTCAAGAAACACAATCATATTTTGAGGAAAGAGCACTCATCTACTCTACTGTGTTTCCTATGATATCCACACAGTGTGCTTTCTCAGAACAAAAGAACTGTGCTTCCTACACACATGGGCCATATCTGGTTCAACTCCTCTTAGGAAAATGACAAGAACAGTAGCTCCTCTTCAGTCCAATACACTGTACTTGCTGGGAACAGACGCGAGTGCTATTTGCACTATGTATTACAATGGGAACGCAATAGTGACTCTTCTTACCAGAAAACAACTCTTGCTCATAGGACCTGAAACTGCATGGGATTCAACTCCGTTTCATCCTGAGAAACAAACACTAGCTCGCCTTTCAAGAAACACAATCAAATTTTGAGAAAAGAGCACTCATCTACTCTCCTGTGTTTCTTATGATGTCCGCATAGTGTGCTTTCTCAGAACAAAAGAACTGTGCTTCCTACATACATGGGCCATATCTGGTTCAACTCCTCTTAGGAAAATGACAAGAACAGTAGCTCCTCTTCAGTCCAATACACTGTACTTGCTGGGAACAGACGCCAGTGCTATTTGCCCTGTGTATGACAATGGGAGCACAATAGTGACTATTCTTACCAGAAAACAACTCTTGCTCGTAGGACCTGAATCTGCATGGGATTCAACTCCATTTAGGACTGGGAAACAAACGCTAGCTCGCCTTACAAGAAACACACTCTGCTTTTGAGAAAAGAGCACTCTTCTACTCTACTGTGTTTCATATGGGGTCCGAACAGTGAGCTTGCTCAGAACAAAAGAACTGTGCTTCCTACACACACAGCCATATCTAATTCAATTCTGGTTAGGAACCTGACAAGAACAGTAGATCCTCTTCAGTCCAATACACTGTACATGCTGGGAATCGACGCCAGTGCTATTTGCCATGTGTATGACAATGGGAACGCAATAGTGACTCTTCTTACCAGAAAATAAATCTTGCTCATAGGAACAGAAACTGCATGTGATTCAACTCCATTTAGGACTGGGAAACAAACGCTAGCTCGCCTTAAAAGAAACACACTCTGCTTTTGAGAATAGGGCACACAACTACTCTACTCTGTATCCTATGGGGTCAGAACTGTGAGCTTGCTCAGAACAAAAGACCTGTGCTTCCTACACACATGGCCATATCTAGTTCAATTCTGCTTAGGAAACTGACAAGAAGAGTATCTCCTCTTCAGTCCAATACACTGTACTTGCTGGGAACAGACGCAAGTGCTATTTGAACTGTGTATGGCAATGGGATCGCAATAGTGACTTTCCTTACCAGAAAACATCTCTTGCTCGTAGGACCAGAAACTGCATGTGTATTTCAACTCCATTTAGGACTGGGAAAAAAACGCTAGCTCGCCTTACAAGAAACACACTCTGCTTTTGAGAAAAGAGCACTCTTCTACTCTATTGTGTTTCCTATGGGGTCCGAACATTGAGCTTTCTCAGAACAAAAGAACTGTGCTTCCTACACACACGGCCATATCTAGTTCAATTCTGTTTAGGAACCTGACAAGAACAGTAGATTCTCTTCAGTCCATTACACTGTACATGCTGGGAACCGACGCCAATGCTATTTGCCCTGTGTATGACAATGGGAGCACAATAGTGACTCTTCTTACGAGAAAACAACTCTTGCTCCTAGGGCCAGAAACTGCATGGGATTCAACTCCATTTAGGACTGGGAAACAAACGCTACCTCGCTGTACAAGAAACACACTCTGCTTTTGAGAAAAGAGCACTCTTCTACTCTACTGTGTTTCCTATAGGGCCAAGACAGTGAACTTGCTCAGAAAAAAAGAACTGTGCTTCCTACACACAGGGGCCATATCTAGTTCATCTCTGCTTAGGAAACTGACAAGAATAGTAGCTCCTCTTCAGTCCAATACACAGTACATTCTGGGAACAGATGCCAGTGCTATTTGCCCTGTGTAGGTAAATGGGAGCACAATAGCGACTCTTCTTACCAGAAAACATCTCTTGCTCGTAGGACCTGAAACTGCATGTGATTCAACTCCATTTAAGACTGGAAAACAAACGCTAGGTAGCCTTACTAGAAACACACTCTGCTTTTGAGAAAAGAGCACTCTTCTACTCTATTGTGTTTCCTATGGGGTCCGAACAGTGAGCTTGCTCCGAACAAAAGAACTGTGCTTCCTACACACATGGCCAGATCTAGTTCAATTCTGCTTAGGAACCTGACAAGAACAGTAGATTCTCTTCAGTCCAACACACTGTACATGCTGGGAACCGACGCCAGTGCTATTTGCCCTGTGTATGACAATGGGAGCGCAATAGTAACTCTTCTTACCAGAAAACAACTCTTGCTCGTAGGACCAGAAACTGCGTGTGATTCAACTCCATTTAGACTGGGAAACAAACACTAGCTCGCCTTTCAAGAAACACAATCAAATTTTGAGGAAAGAGCACTCATCTACTCTTCTGTGTTTCCTATGATGTCCGCACAGTGTGCTTTCTCAGAACAAAAGAACTGTGCTTCCTACACACATGGGCCATATCTGGTTCAACTCCTCTTAGGAAAATGACAAGAACAGTAGCTCCTCTTCAGTCCAATACACTGTACTTGCTGGGAACAGACGCGAGTGCTTTTTGCACTGTGTATTACAATGGGAACGCAATAGTGACTCTTCTTACCAGAAAACAACTCTTGCTCATAGGACCTGAAACTGCATGGGATTCAAATCCATTTCATCCTGGGAAACAAACACTAGCTCGCCTTTCAAGAAACACAATCAAATTTTGAGAAAAGAGCACTCATCTACTCTGCTGTGTTTCTTATGATGTCCACACAGTGTGCTTTCTCAGAACAAAAGAACTGTGCTTCCTACATACATGGGCCATATCTGGTTCAACTCCTCTTAGGAAAATGACAAGAACAGTAGCTCCTCTTCAGTCCAATACACTGTACTTGCTGGGAACAGATGCCAGTGCTATTTGCCCTGTGTATGACAATGGGAGCACAATAGTGACTATTCTTACCAGAAAACAACTCTTGCTCGTAGGACCTGAATCTGCATGGGATTCAACTCCATTTAGGACTGGGAAACAAACACTATCTCGCCTTACAAGAAACATACTCTGCTTTTGAGAAAAGAGCACTCTTCTACTCTACTGTGTTTCCTATGGGGTCCGAACAGTGAGCTTGCTCAGAACAAAAGAACTGTGCTTCCTACACACAGGGGCCATGTCTAATTCAACTCTGCTTAGGAAACTGACAGGAACAGTAGCTCCTCTTCAGTCCAATACAGTGTACATTCTGGGAACAGACGCGAGTGCTATTTGTACTGTGTATGGCAATGGGAGCGCAATAGTGACTCTTCTTACCAGAAAACAACTCTTGGTCGTAGGACCACAAACTGCATGTGACTCAACTCCATTTAGGACTGGGAAACAAATGCTAGCTCGCCTTCCAAGAAACACACTCTGCTTTTGAGAAAAGAGCACTCTTCTACTCTACTGTGTTTCATATGGGGTCCGAACAGTGAGCTTGCTCAGAACAAAAGAACTGTGCTTCCTACACACACGGGCCAAACTAGTTCAACTCTGCTTAGGAAACTGAGAAGAAAAGTAGCTCCTCTTCAGTCCAATACAGTGTACATTCTGGGAACAGACGCGAGTGCTATTTGCATTATGTATGGCAATGGGAGCTGAAGAGTGACATTCCTTACCAGAATACAATTCTTGCTCGTAGGACCAGAAACCGCATGTGATTCAACTCCATTTCGGATTGGGAAAAAAGGCTAGCTCGCCTTACAAGAAACACACTCTGCTTTTGAGAAAAGAGCACTCTTCTACTTTACTGTTTTTCCTATAGGGCCAGGACAGTGAACTTGCTCAGAAAAAGAGAACTGTGCTTCCTACACACAGGGGCCATATCTAGTTCATCTCTGATTAGGAAACTGACAAGAACAGTAGCTCCTCTTCAGTCCAATACACTGCACTTGCTGGGAACAGACGCCAGTGCTATTTGCACTGTGTATGGCAATGGGAGCGCAATAGTGACTCTTCTTACCAGAAAACAACTTTTCCCCGTAGGACCAGAAACTGCATGTGATTCAACTCCATTTCTGACTGGGAAACAAACACTAGCTCGCCTGTCAAGAAACACAATCTGCTTTTGAGAAAAGAGCACTCTTCTACTCTACTGTGTTTCCTATGGTGTCCGCACAGTGAGCTTTCTCAGAACAAAAGAACTGTGCTTCCTACACACATGGGCCATATCTAGCTCAACTCCTCTTAGGAAACATAGAAGAACAGTAGCTCCTCTTCAGTCCAATACACTGTACTTCCTGAGAACAGTCACGAGTGCTTCTTGCACTATGTATGGCAATGGGAGCGCAATAGTGACTTTCCTTACAGGAAAACAACTCTTGATCGTAGAACCAGAAACTGCATGTGATTCAACTCCATTTAGGACTGGGAAACAAACGCTAGCTTGCCTTACAAGAAACACACTCTCCTTTTGAGAAAAGAGCACTCTTCTACTCTACTGTGTTTCCTATAGGGCCGGAGCAGTGAGCTTTCTCAGAACAAAAGAACTGTGCTTCCTACACACACGGGCCAAACTAGTTGAACTCTGCTTAGGAAACTGAGAAGAAAAGTAGCTCCTCTTCAGTCCAATACACTGTACTTGCTGGGAACAGACGCCAGTGCTATTTGCACTGTGTATGACAATGGGAGCGTAATAGTGACTCTTCTTACAACAAAACAATTCTTGCTCGTAGGACCAGAAACTGCATGTGATTCAACTACATTCAGGAATGGGAAACAAACACTAGCTCGACTTACAAGAAACACACTCTGCTTTTGTGGCAAGAGCACTCTTCTTCTCTACTGTGTTTCCTATAGGGCCAGAACAGTGAGCTTGCTGACTACAAAAGAACTGTGCTTCCTACACACATGGGCCATATCTACTTCAACTCTGCTTAGGATCCTGACAAGAACAGTAGATCCTCTTCAGTCCATTACACTGTACATGCTGGGAACCGACGCCAATGCTATTTGCCCTGTGTATGACAATGGGAGCAAAATAGTGACTCTTCTTACGAGAAAACAACTCTTGCTCCTAGGGCCAGAAACTGCATGGGATTCAACTCCATTTAGGACTGGGAAACAAACGCTACCTCGCTGTACAAGAAACACACTCTGCTTTTGAGAAAAGAGCACTCTTCTACTCTACTGTGTTTCCTATAGGGCCAAGACAGTGAACTTGCTCAGAAAAAAAGAACTGTGCTTCCTACACACAGGGGCCATATCTAGTTCATCTCTGCTTAGGAAACTGACAAGAATAGTAGCTCCTCTTCAGTCCAATACACAGTACATTCTGGGAACAGATGCCAGTGCTATTTGCCCTGTGTAGGTAAATGGGAGCACAATAGCGACTCTTCTTACCAGAAAACATCTCTTGCTCGTAGGACCTGAAACTGCATGTGATTCAACTCCATTTAAGACTGGAAAACAAACGCTAGGTAGCCTTACTAGAAACACACTCTGCTTTTGAGAAAAGAGCACTCTTCTACTCTATTGTGTTTCCTATGGGGTCCGAACAGTGAGCTTGCTCCGAACAAAAGAACTGTGCTTCCTACACACATGGCCAGATCTAGTTCAATTCTGCTTAGGAACCTGACAAGAACAGTAGATTCTCTTCAGTCCAATACACTGTACATGCTGGGAACCGACGCCAGTGCTATTTGCCCTGTGTATGACAATGGGAGCGCAATAGTAACTCTTCTTACCAGAAAACAACTCTTGCTCGTAGGACCAGAAACTGCGTGTGATTCAACTCCATTTAGACTGGGAAACAAACACTAGCTCGCCTTTCAAGAAACACAATCAAATTTTGAGGAAAGAGCACTCATCTACTCTTCTGTGTTTCCTATGATGTCCGCACAGTGTGCTTTCTCAGAACAAAAGAACTGTGCTTCCTACACACATGGGCCATATCTGGTTCAACTCCTCTTAGGAAAATGACAAGAACAGTAGCTCCTCTTCAGTCCAATACACTGTACTTGCTGGGAACAGACGCGAGTGCTTTTTGCACTGTGTATTACAATGGGAACGCAATAGTGACTCTTCTTACCAGAAAACAACTCTTGCTCATAGGACCTGAAACTGCATGGGATTCAAATCCATTTCATCCTGGGAAACAAACACTAGCTCGCCTTTCAAGAAACACAATCAAATTTTGAGAAAAGAGCACTCATCTACTCTGCTGTGTTTCTTATGATGTCCACACAGTGTGCTTTCTCAGAACAAAAGAACTGTGCTTCCTACATACATGGGCCATATCTGGTTCAACTCCTCTTAGGAAAATGACAAGAACAGTAGCTCCTCTTTAGTCCAATACACTGTACTTGCTGGGAACAGATGCCAGTGCTATTTGCCCTGTGTATGACAATGGGAGCACAATAGTGACTATTCTTACCAGAAAACAACTCTTGCTCGTAGGACCTGAATCTGCATGGGATTCAACTCCATTTAGGACTGGGAAACAAACACTATCTCGCCTTACAAGAAACATACTCTGCTTTTGAGAAAAGAGCACTCTTCTACTCTACTGTGTTTCCTATGGGGTCCGAACAGTGAGCTTGCTCAGAACAAAAGAACTGTGCTTCCTACACACAGGGGCCATGTCTAATTCAACTCTGCTTAGGAAACTTACAGGAACAGTAGCTCCTCTTCAGTCCAATACAGTGTACATTCTGGGAACAGACGCGAGTGCTATTTGTACTGTGTATGGCAATGGGAGCGCAATAGTGACTCTTCTTACCAGAAAACAACTCTTGGTCGTAGGACCACAAACTGCATGTGACTCAACTCCATTTAGGACTGGGAAACAAATGCTAGCTCGCCTTCCAAGAAACACACTCTGCTTTTGAGAAAAGAGCACTCTTCTACTCTACTGTGTTTCATATGGGGTCCGAACAGTAAGCTTGCTCAGAACAAAAGAACTGTGCTTCCTACACACACGGGCCAAACTAGTTCAACTCTGCTTAGGAAACTGAGAAGAAAAGTAGCTCCTCTTCAGTCCAATACAGTGTACATTCTGGGAACAGACGCGAGTGCTATTTGCATTATGTATGGCAATGGGAGCTGAAGAGTGACATTCCTTACCAGAATACAATTCTTGCTCGTAGGACCAGAAACCGCATGTGATTCAACTCCATTTCGGATTGGGAAAAAAGGCTAGCTCGCCTTACAAGAAACACACTCTGCTTTTGAGAAAAGAGCACTCTTCTACTTTACTGTTTTTCCTATAGGGCCAGGACAGTGAACTTGCTCAGAAAAAGAGAACTGTGCTTCCTACACACAGGGGCCATATCTAGTTCATCTCTGATTAGGAAACTGACAAGAACAGTAGCTCCTCTTCAGTCCAATACACTGCACTTGCTGGGAACAGACGCCAGTGCTATTTGCACTGTGTATGGCAATGGGAGCGCAATAGTGACTCTTCTTACCAGAAAACAACTTTTCCCCGTAGGACCAGAAACTGCATGTGATTCAACTCCATTTCTGACTGGGAAACAAACACTAGCTCGCCTGTCAAGAAACACAATCTGCTTTTGAGAAAAGAGCACTCTTCTACTCTACTGTGTTTCCTATGGTGTCCGCACAGTGAGCTTTCTCAGAACAAAAGAACTGTGCTTCCTACACACATGGGCCATATCTAGCTCAACTCCTCTTAGGAAACATAGAAGAACAGTAGCTCCTCTTCAGTCCAATACACTGTACTTCCTGAGAACAGTCACGAGTGCTTCTTGCACTATGTATGGCAATGGGAGCGCAATAGTGACTTTCCTTACAGGAAAACAACTCTTGATCGTAGAACCAGAAACTGCATGTGATTCAACTCCATTTAGGACTGGGAAACAAACGCTAGCTTGCCTTACAAGAAACACACTCTCCTTTTGAGAAAAGAGCACTCTTCTACTCTACTGTGTTTCCTATAGGGCCGGAGCAGTGAGCTTTCTCAGAACAAAAGAACTGTGCTTCCTACACACACGGGCCAAACTAGTTGAACTCTGCTTAGGAAACTGAGAAGAAAAGTAGCTCCTCTTCAGTCCAATACACTGTACTTGCTGGGAACAGACGCCAGTGCTATTTGCACTGTGTATGACAATGGGAGCGTAATAGTGACTCTTCTTACAACAAAACAATTCTTGCTCGTAGGACCAGAAACTGCATGTGATTCAACTACATTCAGGAATGGGAAACAAACACTAGCTCGACTTACAAGAAACACACTCTGCTTTTGTGGCAAGAGCACTCTTCTTCTCTACTGTGTTTTCTATAGGGCCAGAACAGTGAGCTTGCTGACTACAAAAGAACTGTGCTTCCTACACACATGGGCCATATCTACTTCAACTCTGCTTAGGATCCTGACAAGAACAGTAGATCCTCTTCAGTCCAATACACTGTACATGGTGGGAACAGACGCCAGTGCTTTTTGCCCTGTGTATGACAATGGGAGCGCAATAGTGACTCTTATTACCAGAAAAAACTCTTGCTCGTAGGACCAGAAACTGCATGTGATTCAACTCCATTTAAAACTGGGAAACAAACGCTAGCTTGCCTTACAAGAAACACACTCTGCTTTTGAGAAAAAAGAACTCTTCTACACTACTGTGTTTCCTTTAGGGCCAGAACAGTCAGATTGCTCAGAAAAAAAGAACTGTGCTTCCTACACACAGGGACCATATCTAGTTCAACTCTGCTTAGGAAAGTGACAAGAATAGTAGATCCTGTTCAGTCCAATATACTGTACTTGCTGGGAACAGACGCCAGTGCTCTTTGCACAGTGTATAGCAATGGGAGCGCAATAGTGTCTCTTCTTACCAGAAAACAACTCTTGCTCCTAGGACCAGAAACTGCATGGGATTCAACTCCCTTTCTGACTGGGAAACAAACGCTAGCTCGCCTTTCAAGAAACACACTCTGCTTTTGAGAAAAGAGCACTCTTCTACTCTACTGTGTTTCCTTTGGAGTCGGAATAGTGAGCTTGCTCAGAACAAAAGAACTGTGCTTCCTAAACACACGGGCCATATCTAGTTCAACTCTGCTTAGGAAACTGACAAGAACAGTAGCTCCTGTTCAGTCCAATACACTGTACTTGCTGGGAACAGACGCGAGTGCTATTTGCACTATGTATGGCAATGGGAGCTGAAGAGTGACATTCCTTACCAGAATACAATTCTTGCTCGTAGGACCAGAAACTGCATGTGATTCAACTCCATTTCGGATTGGGAAAAAAAGGCTAGCTCGCCTTACAAGAAACACACTCTGCTTTTGAGAAAAGAGCACTCTTCTACTTTACAGTGTTTCCTTTAGAGCCAGGACAGTGAACTTGCTCAGAAAAAAAGAACTGTGCTTCCTACACACAGGGGCCATATCTAGTGCATCTCTGCTTAGGAAACTGACAAGAACAGTAGCTCCTCTTCAGTCCAATACACTGCACTTCCTGGGAACAGACGCCAGGGCTATTTGCACTGTGTATGGCAATGGGAGCGCAATAGTGACTCTTCTTACCAGAAAACAACTTTTGCTCGTAGGACCAGAAACTGCATGTGATTCAACTCCATTTCTGACTGGGAAACAAACACTAGCTCGCCTGTCAAGAAACACAATCTGCTTTTGAGAAAAGAGCACTCTTCTACTCTACTGTGTTTCCTATGGTGTCCGCACAGTGAGCTTTCTCAGAACAAAAGAACTGTGCTTCCTACACACACGGGCCATATCTAGCTCAACTCCTCTTAGGAAACATAGAAGAACAGTAGCTCCTCTTCAGTCCAATACACTGTACTTCCTGGGAACAGACACGAGTGCTTCTTGCACTATGTATGGCAATGGGAGCGCAATAGTGACTTTCCTTACCAGAAAACAAGTCTTGCTCGTAGGACCAGAAACTGTATGTGATTCAACTCCATTTAGGACTGGGAAACAAACGCTAGCTTGCCTTACAAGAAACACACTCTCCTTTTGAGAAAAGAGCACTCTTCTACTCTACTGTGTTTCCTATAGGGCCGGAGCAGTGAGCTTTCTCAGAACGAAAGAACTGTGCTTCCTACACACACGGGCCAAACTAGTTGAACTCTGCTTAGGAAACTGAGAAGAAAAGTAGCTCCTCTTCAGTCCAATACACTGTACTTGCTGGGAACAGATGCGAGAGCAATTTGCACTGTGTATGGCAATGGGAGCACAATAGTGACATTCCTTACCAGAAAACAACTCTTGCTCATAGGACCAAAAACTGCATGTGATTCAACTACATTGAGAACTGGGAAATAAACGCTAGCTCGCCTAACAAAAAACACACTCTGCTTTTGAGAAAAGAGCACTCTTCTACTCTTCTGTGTTTCCTATAGGGCAAGAACAGTGAGCTTGATGATAACAAAAAAACTGTGCTTCCTACACACACGGGCCATATCTAGTTCATCTCTGCTTAGGAACCTGACAAGGAAAGTAGATCCTCTTCAGTCCAATACACTGTACTTGCTGGGAACAGACGCGAGGGCTATTTGCACTGTGTATGGCAAAGGGAGCGCAACAGTGACCCTTTTTACCAGAAAACAACTCTTGCTCGTAGGACCAGAAACTGCATGTGTATTTCAACTCCATTTCTCACTGGGAAACAAACGCTTGCTCGCCTTATAAGAAACACACTCTGCTTTTGAGAAAAGAGCACTCTTCTACTCTACTGTGTTTCCTATGGGGTAAGAACAGTGAGCTTGCTCAGAACAAAAGAACTCTTCTTCCTACACACACGGGCCATATCTAGTTCAACTCTGCTTAGAAACTGACAAGAACAGTTGCTCCTCTTCAGTCCAATACACTGTACTTGCTGGGAGAAAACGTGAGTGCTATTTACACTGCGTACAGCAATAAATGCACAATAGTGAATCTTCTTACCAGAAAACAACTCTTGCTCTTAGGACCAGAAACTGCATTTGATTCAATCCACTTAGGACTGGGAAACAAACGCTAGCTCGCCTTACAAGAAACATGCTCTGCTTTTGAGAATAGGGCACACATCTACTCCACTGTGTTTTCTATGGGGTCCAAACAGTGAGCTTGCTCAGAAAAAAAGAACTGTGCTTCCTACACACATGAGTCATATCTAGTTCAACTCTGCTTAGGAAACTGACAAGAACAGTAGCTCCTCTTCAGTCCAATACACTGTATTTGCTGGGAACAGACGCGACTGCTATTTGCACTGTGTATGGCAATGGGAGCGCAATAGTGACTCTTCTTACCAGAAAACAACTCTTGCTCATAGGACCAAAAACTGCATGGGATTCAACTCGAATTCTTACTGGGAAACAAACACTAGCTCGCCTTACAAGAAACACACTCTGCTTTTGAGAAAAGAGCACTCTTGTACTCTACTGTGTTTCCTATGGGATCCGAACAGTGAGCTTGCTCAGAACAAAAGAACTGTGCCACCTACACACACGGGCCATATCTAGTTCTACTCTGCTTAGGAAACTGACAAGAACATTAGCTCCTCTTCAGTCCAATACACTGTACTTGCTGGGAACAGACGCCAGTGCTATTTGCACTGTGTATGATAATGGGAGCGCAATAGTTACGCTTTTTACCAGAAAAAAACTCTTGCTTGTAGGAACAAAAACTGCATTTGATTCAACTCCATTTAGGACTGGGAAACAAACGCTAGCTCGCCTTACAAGAAACACACTCTGCTTTTGAGAAAAGAGCACTCATCTACACTACTGTGTTTCCTATAGTGCCAGAACAGTGAGCTTGCTGAGAACAAAAGAACTGTGCTTCCTACGCACACGGGCCATATCTAGTTCAATTCTGCTTAGGAAACTGACAAGAATAGTAGCTCCTCTTCAGTCCAATACACTGTACTTGTTGGGAACATACGCGAGTGCTATTTGCACTGTGTATGGCAAAGGGAGCACAATAGTGACTCTTCTTACCAGAAAACAACTCTTGCTCGTAGGACCAGAAACTGCATGTGTATTTCAACTCCTTTTAGGACTGGGAAAGAAATGCTAGCTCGCCTTACAAGAAACACACTCTGCTTTTGAGAAATGAGCACTCTTCTACTCTACTGTGTTTCCTATTGGGTTTGAACAGTGAGTTTGCTCAGAACAAAAGAACTGTGCTTCCTAAACACATGGGCCATATCTAGTTCAACTCTTCTTAGGAACCTGACAAGAACAGTGGATCCTCTTCAGTCCAATACACTGTACATGCTGGGAAGAGAAACCAGTATTATTTGCCCTGTGTATGACAATGGGAGCGCAATAGTGACTCTTCTTACAAAAAAAAACTCTTGGTCGTGGGACCAGAAACTGCATGTGATTCAACTCAATTTAGGACTGGGAAACAAACGCTAGCTCGCCTTACAAGAAACACACTCTGCTTTTGAGAAAAGAACACTCTTCTACTCTACTGTGTTTCCTATAGGGCCAGAACAGTGAGCTTGCTCAGAACAAAAGAACTGTGCTTCCTACACACACGGGCCATATCTACTTCAACTCTGCTTAGGAACCTGACGAGAACAGTAGCTCCTCTTCATTCCAATACACTGCACTTGATGGGCACATAAGCGAGTGCTATTTGCACTGTGTACAGCAATGGGAGCGCAATAGTTACTCTTCTTACCAGAAAACAACTCTTGCTCGTAGGACCTGAAACTGCATGTTATTCAACTCCATTTAGGACTGGGAAACAAACGCTAGCTCGCCTTACAAGGAACACACTCTGCTTTTGAGGAAAGAGCACTCTTCTACTCTACTGTGTTTCCTATAGGGCCAGAACAGTGAGATTGCTGAGTACAAAAGAACTGTGCTTCCTACACACACGAGTCATATCTAGTTCAACTCTGCTTAGGAAACTGACAAGAACAGTAGCTCCTCTTCAGACCAATACACTGTACTTGCTGGAAACAGACACGAGTGCTATTTGTACTGTGAATGTCAATGGGAGCGCAATAGTGACTCTTCTTACCAGAAAACATCTCTAGCTCAAAGGACCAGAAACTGCATGTGTATTTCAACTCCATTTAGGACTCGGAAACAAAGGCTAACTCGCCTTACAAGAAACACACTCTGCTCATGAGAAAAGAGCACTCTTCTACTCTACTGTGTTTCCTATGGGGTTCGAACAGTGAGCTTGCTCAGAACAAAAGAACTGTGCTTCCTACACACACAGGTCATATCTAGTTCAACTCTGCTTAGGAAACTGACAAGAACAGTAGCTCCTCTTCAGTCCAATACACTGTACTTGCTGGGAACAGACGTGAGTGCTATTTGTACTGTGTATGGCAATGGGAGCACAATAGTGACTCTTCTTACCAGAAAACAACTCTTGCTCATAGGACCAGAAACTGCATGGGATTCAACTCCATTTAGGACTGTGAAAAAAATGCTAGCTCGCCTTACAAGAAACACACTCTGCTTTTGAGAAAAGAGCACTCTTCTACTCTACTGTGTTTCCTATGTTGTCCAAACAGAGAACTTGCTCAGAACAGAAGAACTGTGCTTCCTACACCCGGGCCATATCTAGTTCAACTCTGCTTAGGAAACTGACAAGAACAGTAGATCCTCTTCAGCCCAATACACTGTACATGCTGGGAAGAGAAACCAGTGCTATTTGCCCTGTGTATGACAATGGGAGCGCAATAGTGACTCTTCCTACCACAAAACAACTCTTGCTCGTAGGACCAGAAACTGCATGTGATTCAAATCCATATAGGATTGGGAAACAAACGCTACCTCGCCTTACAAGAAACACACTCTGCTTTTGAGAAAAGGGCACACATCTACTCTACTGTGTTTCTTATGGGGTCCAAACAGTGAGCTTGCTCAGCACAAAAGAACTGTGCTTCCTACACACACGGGTCATATCTAGTTCAACTCTGCTTAGGAAACTGACAAGAACAGTAGATGCTCTTCAGTCCAATACACTGTACATGCTGGGAAGAGAAACCAGTGCTATTTGCCCTGTGTATGACAATGGGAGCGCAATAGTGACTCTTCCTACCACAAAACAACTCTTGCTCATAGGACCAGAAACTGCATGTGATTCAAATCCATATAGGATTGGGAAACAAACGCTACCTCGCCTTACAAGAAACACACTCTGCTTTTGAGAATAGGGCACACAACTACTCTACTGTGTTTCTCATGGGGTCCAAACAGTGAGCTTGCTAAGAACGAAAGAACTGTGCTTCCTACACACACGGGTCATATCTAGTTCAACTCTGCATAGGAAACTGACAAGAACAGTAGATCCTCTTCAGTCCAATACACTGTACTTGCTGGGAACAGACGCGAGTGTTATTTGCACTGTGTATGGCAATGGGAGCGCAATAGTGACTTTCCTTACCTGAAAACAACTCTTGCTCGTATGACCAGAAACTGCATGGGATTCAACTCCATTTAGGACTGGGAAACAAATGCTAGCTCGCCTTAAAAGAAACACACTCTGCTTTTGAGAAAAGAGCACTCTTCTAGTCTACTGTGTTTCCTATAGGGCCAGAACAGTGAGCTTGCTCAGAAGAAAAGAACTGTGCTTCCTACACACACGGCCCATATCTAGTTCAACTCTGCTTAGGAAACTGATGAGAACAGTAGCTCCTCTTCAGTCCAATACACTGCAATTGATGGGCACATACGCGAGTGCTATTTGCACTGTGTACAGCAATGGGAGCGCAATAGTGACTCTTCTTACCAGAAAACAACTCTTGCCTGTAGGACCAAAAACTGCATGTGATTCAACTCCATTTAGAACTTGGAAACAAATGCTAGCTTGCCTTACAAGAAACACACTCTGCTTTTGAGAAAACAGCACTCTTCTACTCTACTGTGTTTCCTATAGCGCCAGAACAGTGAGCTTGCTCAGAACAAAAGAACTGTGCTTCCTACACACATGGGTCATATCTAGTTCAATTCTGCTGAGGAAACTGACAAGAACAGTAGATCCTCTTCAGTCCAATACACTGTACTTGCTGGGAACAGACGCCAGTGCTATTTGCACTGTGTATGACAATGGGAGCGCAATAGTGACTCTTCTTACCACAAACAATTCTTGCTCGTAGGACCAGAAACTGCATGTGATTCAACTACATTCAGGACTGGGAAACAAATGCTAGCTCGACTTACAAGAAACACACTCTGCTTTTGTGGAAATAGCACTCTTCTACTCTACTGTGTTTCCTATAGGGCCAGAACAGTGAGCTTGCTGACTATAAAAGAACTGTGCTTCCTACACACATGGGCCATATCTACTTCAACTCTGCTTAGGATCCTGACAAGAACAGTAGATCCTCTTCAGTCCAATACACTGTACATGGTGGGAACAGACGCCAGTGCTATTTGCCCTGTGTATGACAATGGGAGCGCAATAGTGACTCTTATTACCAGAAAAAACTCTTGCTCGTAGGACCAGAAACTGCATGTGATTCAACTCCATTTAGGACTGGGAAACAAACGCTAGCTCGCCTGACAAGAAACACGCTACACTTTTGATAATAAGGCACACATCTACTTTACTGTGTTTCCTATGGGGTCCAAACAGTGAGGTTGCTCAGAAGAAAAGAACTGTGCTTCCTACACACACGGGTCATATCTAGCTCAACTCTGCTTAGGAAACTGACAAGAACAGTAGCTCCTTTTCAGTCCAATACACTGTACTTGCTGGGAACAGACACGATTGCTATTTGCACTGTGTATGGCAATGGGAGCACAATAGTGACTCTTCTTACCAGAAAACAACTCTTGCTCGTAGGACCAGAAACTGCATGTGATTCAACTCCATTTAGGACTGGGAAACAAGCGCTAGCTCGCCTTACAAGAAACACACTCTGCTTTTGAGGAAAGAGCACTCTTCTACTCTACTGTGTTTCCTATAGCGCCAGAACAGTGAGCTTGCTCAGAACAAAAGAACTGTGCTTCCTACACACACGGGTCATATCTAGTTCAATTCTGCTGAGGAAACTGACAAGAACAGTAGATCCTCTTCAGTCCAATACACTGTACTTGCTGGGAACAGACGCCAGTGCTATTTGCACTGTGTATGACAATGGGAGCGCAATAGTGACTCTTCTTACCACAAACAATTCTTGCTCGTAGGACCAGAAACTGCATGTGATTCAACTACATTCAGGACTGGGAAACAAACGCTAGCTCGACTTACAAGAAACACACTCTGCTTTTGAGAAAAGAGCACTCTTCTACTCTACTGTGTTTCCTTTAGGGCCAGAACAGTGAGCTTGCTGACTACAAAAGAACTGTGCTTCCTACACACATGGGCCATATCTACTTCAACTCTGCTTAGGATCCTGACAAGAACAGTAGATCCTCTTCAGTCCAATACACTGTACATGGTGGGAACAGACGCCAGTGCTATTTGCCCTGTGTATGACAATGGGAGCGCAATAGTGACTCTTATTACCAGAAAAAACTCTTGCTCGTAGGACCAGAAACTGCATGTGATTCAACTCCATTTAGGACTGGGAAACAAACGCTAGCTCGCCTGACAAGAAACACGCTACGCTTTTGATAATAAGGCACACATCTACTTTACTGTGTTTCCTATGGGGTCCAAACAGTGAGGTTGCTCAGAAGAAAAGAACTGTGCTTCCTACACACACGGGTCATATCTAGCTCAACTCTGCTTAGGAAACTGACAAGAACAGTAGCTCCTTTTCAGTCCAATACACTGTACTTGCTGGGAACAGACACGAGTGCTATTTGCACTGTGTATGGCAATGGGAGCACAATAGTGACTCTTCTTACCAGAAAACAACTCTTGCTCGTAGGACCAGAAACTGCATGTGATTCAACTCCATTTAGGACTGGGAAACAAGCGCTAGCTCGCCTTACAAGAAACACACTCTGCTTTTGAGGAAAGAGCACTCTTCTACTCTACTGTGTTTCCTATAGCGCCAGAACAGTGAGCTTGCTCAGAACAAAAGAACTGTGCTTCCTACACACACGGGTCATATCTAGTTCAATTCTGCTGAGGAAACTGACAAGAACAGTAGATCCTCTTCAGTCCAATACACTGTACTTGCTGGGAACAGACGCCAGTGCTATTTGCACTGTGTATGACAATGGGAGCGCAATAGTGACTCTTCTTACCACAAACAATTCTTGCTCGTAGGACCAGAAACTGCATGTGATTCAACTACATTCAGGACTGGGAAACAAACGCTAGCTCGACTTACAAGAAACACACTCTGCTTTTGTGGAAAGAGCACTCTTCTACTCTACTGTGTTTCCTTTAGGGCCAGAACAGTGAGCTTGCTGACTACAAAAGAACTGTGCTTCCTACACACATGGGCCATATCTACTTCAACTCTGCTTAGGATCCTGACAAGAACAGTAGATCCTCTTCAGTCCAATACACTGTACATGGTGGGAACAGACGCCAGTGCTATTTGCCCTGTGTATGACAATGGGAGCGCAATAGTGACTCTTATTACCAGAAAAAACTCTTGCTCGTAGGACCAGAAACTGCATGTGATTCAACTCCATTTAGGACTGGGAAACAAACGCTAGCTCGCCTGACAAGAAACACGCTATGCTTTTGATAATAAGGCACACATCTACTTTACTGTGTTTCCTATGGGGTCCAAACAGTGAGGTTGCTCAGAAGAAAAGAACTGTGCTTCCTACACACACGGGTCATATCTAGCTCAACTCTGCTTAGGAAACTGACAAGAACAGTAGCTCCTTTTCAGTCCAATACACTGTACTTGCTGGGAACAGACACGAGTGCTATTTGCACTGTGTATGGCAATGGGAGCACAATAGTGACTCTTCTTACCAGAAAACAACTCTTGCTCGTAGGACCAGAAACTGCATGTGATTCAACTCCATTTACGACTGGGAAACAAACGCTAGCTCGCCTTACAAGAAACACACTCTGCTTTTGAGGAAAGAGCACTCTTCTACTCTACTGTGTTTCCTATAGGGCCAGAACAATGAGCTTGCTGAGTACAAAAAAAACTGTGCTTCCTACACACACGGGCCATATCTAGTTCAACTCTGCTTAGGAAACTGACAAGAACAGTAGCTCCTCTTCAGACCAAAACACTGCACTTGCTGGAAACAGACACAAGTGCTATTTGTACTGTGAATGGCAATTGGAGCGAAATAGTGACTCCTCTTACCAGAAAAAAAACTCTTGCTCGTAAGACCAGAAACTGCATGTGATTCAACTCCATTTAGGATTGGGAAACAAACGCTAGCTCGCCTTACAAGAAACACACTCTGCTTTTGAGAATAGGGCACACATCTACTCTACTGTGTTTCCTATGGGGTCCAAACAGTGTGCTTGCTCAGATCAAAAGAACTGTGCTTCCTACACACACGGGTCATATCTAGTTCAACTCTGCTTAGGAAACTGACAAGAACAGTAGCCCCTCTTCAGTCCAATACACTGTACTTGCTCGGGACAGACGCCAGTGCTATTTGCACTGTGTATGACAATGGGAGCGCAATAGTGACTCTTCTTACCACAAACAATTCTTGCTCGTAGGACCAGAAACTGCATGTGATTCAACTACATTCAGGACTGGGAAACAAACGCTAGCTCGACTTACAAGAAACATACTCTGCTTTTGTGGAAAGAGCACTCTTCTACTCTACTGTGTTTCCTATAGGGCCAGAACAGTGAGCTTGCTGACTACAAAAGAACTGTGCTTCCTACACACATGGGCCATATCTACTTCAACTCTGCTTAGGATCCTGACAAGAACAGTAGATCCTCTTCAGTCCAATACACTGTACATGGTGGGAACAGACGCCAGTGCTATTTGCCCTGTGTATGACAATGGGAGCACAATAGTGACTCTTATTACCAGAAAAATCTCTTGCTTGTAGGACCAGAAACTGCATGTGATTCAACTCCATTTAGGACTGGGAAACAAACGCTAGCTCGCCTGACAAGAAACACGCTACGCTTTTGATAATAAGGCACACATCTACTTTACTGTGTTTCCTATGGGGTCCAAACAGTGAGGTTGCTCAGAAGAAAAGAACTGTGCTTCCTACACACACGGGTCATATCTAGCTCAACTCTGCTTAGGAAACTGACAAGAACAGTAGCTCCTTTTCAGTCCAATACACTGTACTTGCTGGGAACAGACACGAGTGCTATTTGCACTGTGTATGGCAATGGGAGCACAATAGTGACTCTTCTTACCAGAAAACAACTCTTGCTCGTAGGTCCAAAAACTGCATGTGATTCAACTCCATTTAGGACTGGGAAACAAACGCTAGCTCGCCTTACAAGAAACACTCTGCTTTTGAGAAAAGAGCACTCTTCTACTCTACAGTGTTTCCTATGGGGCCAAAAGAGTGAGCTTGCTCAGAACAAAAGAACTGTGCTTCCTACACACACGGCCATATCTAGTTCAATTCTGCTTATGAAAATGACAAGAACAGTAGATCCTCTTCAGTGCCATACACTGTACTTGCTGGGAACAGACGCCAGGGCTATTTGGCCTGTATATTACAATGGGAGCGCAATATTGACTCTTCTTACCAGAAAACAACTCTTCCTAGTAGGACCAGAAAATGCATGTGATTCAACTCCATTTAGGACTGGGAAACAAACGCTAGCTCGCCTTACAAGAAACACACTCTGCTTTTGAGAAAAAAGCACTCTTCTACTCTACTGTGTTTCCTATAGGGCCAGAACAGTGAGCTTGCTCAGAACAAAAGAACTGTGCTTCCTACACACACGGGCCATATCTAGTTCAATTCTGCTTAGGAAACCGACAAGAACAGTAGCTCCTCTTCAGTCCAATACACTGTAATTGCTGGGAACAGATGCGAGTGCTATTTGCACTGTGTATGGCAATTGGAGCACAATAGTGACTTTCCTTACCAGAAAACAACTGTTGCTTGTAGGATCAAAACCTGCATGTGATTCAACTCCATTTAAGACTGGGAAACAAACGCTAGCTCGCCTTACAAGAAACACACTGTACTTTTGAGAAAAGATAACTCTTCTACTCTACTGTGTTTCCTATGGGGCCTGAACAGTGAGCTTGATCAAAACAAAACAACTGTGCTTCCTACACACATGGCCATATCTATTTCAATTCTGCTTAGGAAATTGACAAGAACATTAGCTCCTCTTCAGCCCAATACACTGTAATTGCTGGGAACAGACGCGAGTGCTATTTGCACTGTGTATGGCAATGGGAGCACAATAGTGAATTTCCTTACCAGAAATAACTCTTGCTCGTAGGACCAGAAACTGCATTTGATTCAATCCACTTAGGACTGGGAAACAAACGCTAGCTTCCCTTACAAGAAACACGATCTGCTTTTGAGAATAGGGCACACATCTACTATACTGTGTTTCCTATGGGGTCCAAACAGTGAGCTTGCTCAGAACAAAAGAACTGTGCTTCCTACACACACGGGTCACATCTAGTTCAACTCTGCTTAGGAAACTGACAAGAACAGTAGCTTCTCTTCAGTCCAATACACTGTAATTGTTGGGAGAGACGCCAGTGCTATTTGCCCTGTGTATGACAATGGGAGCACAAAAGTGACTCTTCTTACCAGAAAACAACTCTTGCTCGTAGGACCAGAAACTCCTTGTGATTCAACTCCATTTAGGACTGGGAAACAAATGCTAGCTCGTCTTACAAGAAACACAGTCTGCTTTTGAGAAAGGAGCACTCTTCTGCTCTACTGTGTTTTCTATAGGGTGCGAACAGTGAGCTTGCTGAGAACAAAAGAACTGTGCTTCCTACACACACGGGCCATATCTAGTTCAACTCTGCTTAGGAAACTGACAAGAACAGTAGCTCCTCTTCAGACCAATACACTGTACTTGCTGGAAACAGACACAAGTGCTATTTGTACTGTGAATGGCAATTGGAGCTCAATAGTGACTCCTCTTACCAGAAAAAAACTCTTGCTCGTAAGACCAGAAACTGCATGTGATTCAACTCCATTTAGGATTGGGAAACAAACGCTAGCTCGCCTTACAAGAAACACACTCTGCTTTTGAGAATAGGGCACACATCTACTCTACTGTTTTTCCTATGGGGTCCAAACAGTGTGCTTGCTCAGATCAAAAGAACTGTGCTTCCTACACACACAGTTCATATCTAGTTCAACTCTGCTTAGGAAACTGACAAGAACAGTAGCCCCTCTTCAGTCCAATACACTGTACTTGCTTGGGACAGACGCCAGTGCTATTTGCACTGTGTATGGCAATGGGAGCGCAATAGTGACTTTCCTTACCAGAAAACAACTCTTGCTCGTAGGACCTGAAACTGCATGTGATTCAACTCCATTTAGGACTGCGAAACAAACGCTAGCTCACCTTACAAGAAACACACTCTGCTTTTGAGGAAAGAGCACTCTTCTACTCTACTGTGTTTCCTATAGGGTCAGAACAGTGAGCTGGCTGAGTACAAAAGAACTGTGCTTCCTACACACAGGGGCCATATCTAGTTCAACTCTGCTTAGGAACCTGACAAGAACAGTAGATCCTCTTCATTCCAAAACACTGTACATGCTGGGAAGAGAAACCAGTGCTATTTGCCCTGTGTATGACAATGGGAGCGCAATAGTGACTCTTCTTACCAGAAAACAACTCTAGCTCGTAGGACCAGAAACTGCATGTGATTCAACTCCATTTAGGACTGGGAACCAAACGCTAGCTGGCTTTACAAGAAACACACTCTGCTTTTGAGAAAAGAGCACTCTTCTACTCTACTGTGTTTCCTATGGGTCCGAACAGTGAGCTTGCTGAGTACAAAAGAACTGTGCTTCTTACACAAAGGGGCCACATCTAGTTCAACTCTGCTTAGGAAACTGACAAGAACAGTCGCTCATCTTCAGTCCAACACACTGTACTTGCGGGGAACAGACGCGAGTGCTATTTGCACTATGTATGGCAATGGGAGCACAATAGTGACTTTCCTTACCAGAAAACAACTCTAGCTCGTAGGTCCAAAAACTGCATGTGATTCAACTCCATTTAGGACTGGGAAACAAACGCTAGCTCGCCTTACAAGAAACACTCTGCTTTTGAGAAAAGAGCACTCTTCTACTCTACAGTGTTTCCTATGGGGCCAAAAGAGTGAGCTTGCTCAGAACAAAAGAACTGTGCTTCCTACACACACGGCCATATCTAGTTCAATTCTGCTTATGAAAATGACAAGAACAGTAGATCCTCTTCAGTGCCATACACTGTACTTGCTGGGAACAGACGCCAGGGCTATTTGCCCTGTATATTACAATGGGAGCGCAATATTGACTCTTCTTACCAGAAAACTACTCTTCCTAGTAGGACCATAAAATGCATGTGATTCATCTCCATTTAGGACTGGGAAACAAACGCTAGCTCGCCTTACAAGAAACACACTCTGCTTTTGAGAAAAAAGCACTCTTCTACTCTACTGTGTTTCCTATAGGCCCAGAACAGTGAGCTTGGTCAGAACAAAAGAACTGTGCTTCCTACACACACGGCCCATATCTAGTTCAATTCTGGTTAGGAAACTGAAAAGAACAGTAGCCTCTCTTCAGTCCAATACACTGTACTTGCTGGGAACAAACGCGAGTGCTATTTGCACTGTGTATTGCAAAGGGAACGCAAAATGGACTCTTCTTACCAGAAAACAACTCTTGGTCGTAGGACCAGTAACTGAATGTGTATTTCAACTCCATTTAGGAGTGGGAAACAGACGCTAGCTCACCTTTCAAGGAACACACTCTGCTTATGAGAAAAGAGCACTTTTCTACTTACTGTGTTTCCTATAGGGCCAGAACAGTGAGCTTGCTCAGAACAAAAGAACTGTGCTTCCTACACACATGGGCCATATCTAGATCAATTCTGCTAAGGAAACTGACGAGAACAGTAGCTCCTCTTCAATCCAATACACTGTACTTGCTGGGAACAGATGCGAGTTCTATTTGCACTGTGTACAGCAATGGGAGCACAGTAGTGACTCTTCTTACCAGAAAACATCTCTTGCTCTTAGGACCAGAAAATGCATATGATTCAACACCACTTAGGACTGGGAGAAAAACGCTAGCTCGCCTTACAAGAAACACACTCTCCTTTTGAGAAAAGAGCACTCTTCTACTCTACTGTGTTTCCTAAGGGATCCGAACAGTTAGCTTGCTCAGAACAAAAGAACTGTGCTTCCTACACACACGGACCATATCTAGTTCTACTCTGCTTAGGAAACTGACAAGAACAGTAGATACTCTTCAGTCCAATAAACTGTACTTGCTGGAAACAGACGCCAGTGCTATTTGCAATGTGTATGACAATGGGAACGCAATAGTGACTCTTCTTACCAGAAAACAACTCTTGGTCGTGGGACAAGAAATTGCATGTGATTCAACTCCATTTAGGACTGGGAAAAAAATGCTAGCTCGCCTTACAAGAAACACACTCTGCTTTTGAGAAAAGAGCACTCTTCTACTCTACTGTGTTTCCTGTAGGGCCAGAACAGTGAGCATGCTTAGAACAAAAGAACTGTACTTCCTACACACACGGTCCATATCTAGTTCAACTCTGCTTAGGAACCTGACAAGAACAGTAGATCCTCTTCAGTCCAATTCACTGTACATGCTGGTAACAGACGCCAGTGCTATTTACCCTGTGTATGACAATGGGAGTGCAATAGTGACTCTTCTTAACAGAAAACAACTCTTGCTCGTAGGACCAGAAACTGCATGTGATTCAACTCCATTTAGGACTGGGATACAAACGCTAGCTCACCTTACAAGAAACACACTCTGCTTTTGAGAAAAAAGCACTCTTCTACTCTACTGTGTTTTCTATAGGGTCCGAACAGTGAGCTTGCTGAGAACAAAAGAACTGTGCTTCCTACACACACGGGCCATATCTAGATCAACTCTGCTTAGGAAACTGACAAGAACAGTAGATCCTCTTCAGTCCAATACACTGTACATGCTGGGAACAGACGCGAGGGCTATTTGCACTATGTATGGCAAAGGGATCGCAATACTGACTATTCTTACCAGAAAACAACTCTTGCTCGTAGGACCAGAAACTGCATGTGTATTTCAACTCGATTTAGGACTGGGAAACAAACGCTAGCTCGCCTTATAAGAAACACACTCTGCTTTTGAGAAAAGAGCACTCTTCTACTCTACTGTGTTTCCTCAGGGGTTCGAACAGTGAGCTTGCTCAGAACAAAAGAACTGTGCTTCCTACACACACGCGCCATATCTAGTTCAACTCTCCTTAGCAAACTGACAAGAACAGTAGCACCTCTTCAGTCCAATACACTGTACTTGTTGGGAACAGACGCGAGGGCTATTTGTACTGTGTATGGCAATGGGAGCTCAATTGTGACTCTTCTTACCAGAAAACAACTCTTGCTCGTAGGACCAAATACTGCATTTGATTCACCTCAATTTAGTACTGGGAAACAAATGCTAGCTAGCCTTACAAGAAACACACTCTGCTTTTGAGAAAAAAGCACTCTTCTACTCTACTGTGTTTCCTACAGGGCCAGAACAGTGAGCTTGCTCAGAACAATAGAACTGTGCTTCCTACACACACGGCCATATCTAGTTCAATTCTCGTTAGGAAACTGAAAAGAGCAGTAGCCTCTCTTCAGTCCAATACACTGTACTTGCTGGGAACAGACGCGAGTGCTATTTGCACTGTGTATGGCAAAGGGAACGCAAAATGGACTCTTCTTACCAGAAAACAACTCTTGCTCTTAGGACCAGAAACTGCATGTGTATTTCAACTCCATTTAGGACTGGGAAACAAACGGTAGCTCGCCTTACAAGAACCACACTCTGCTTTTGAGAAAAGAGCACTCATCCACTCTACAGTGTTTTCTATAGGGCCAGAAGAGGGAGCTTGCTCAGAACAAAAGAACTGTGCTTCCTAAACACACGGGCCATATCTAGTTCAACTCTGCTTAGGAAACTGACAAGAACAGTAGCTACTCTTCAGTCCAATACACTGTACTTGTGGGAACAGACGCGAGTGCTATTTGCACTGTGTATGTCAAAGGGAGCGTAATAGTGACTCTTCTTACCAGAAAAAAACTCTTGCTCATAGGACGAAAAACTGCATTTGATTCAACTCCATTTAGGACTGGGAAACAAACCCAAGCTCGCCTTACAAGAAACACACTCTGCTTTTGAGAAAAGAGCACTCTTCTACTCTACTGTGTTTCTTATGGGGTCCGAACAGTGAGCTTGCTGAGAACAAAAGAACTGTGCTTCCTACACACAGGGACATATCTAGTTCAACTCTGCTTAGGAAACTCAGAAGAACAGTAGCTCCTCTTCAGTCCAATACACTGTACTTGCTGGGAACAGACGCGAGGGCTATTTGCACTGTGTATGGCAAAGGGAACACAATAGTGACTCTTCTTACCAGAAAACAACTCTTGCTCTTAGGACCAGAAACTGAATGTAATTCAGCTCCATTTAGGACTGGGAAACACACGCTAGCTCGCCTTACAAGAAACACACTCTGCTTTTTAGAAAAGAGCACACTTCTACTCTACTGTGTTTCCTATAGGGCCAGAACAGTGAGCTTGCTGAGTACAAAAGAACTGTGCTTCCTACACACAGGGGCCATATCTAGTTCAATTCTCCTTAGGAAACTGACAGGAACAGTAGATCCTCTTCAGTCCAATACACTGTAATTGCTGGGAACAGATGCGAGTGCTATTTGCACTGTGTATGGCAATTGGAGCACAATAGTGACTTTCCTTACCAGAAAACAACTGTTGCTTGTAGGATCAAAAACTGCATGTGATTCAACTCCATTTAAGACTGGGAAACAAACGCTAGCTCGCCTTACAAGAAACACACTGTACTTTTGAGAAAAGATAACTCTTCTACTCTACTGTGTTTCCTATGGGGCCTGAACAGTGAGCTTGATCAAAACAAAACAACTGTGCTTCCTACACACATGGCCATATCTATTTCAATTCTGCTTAGGAAATTGACAAGAACATTAGCTCCTCTTCAGCCCAATACACTGTAATTGCTGGGAACAGACGCGAGTGCTATTTGCACTGTGTATGGCAATGGGAGCACAATAGTGAATTTCCTTACCAGAAATAACTCTTGCTCGTAGGACCAGAAACTGCATTTGATTCAATCCACTTAGGACTGGGAAACAAACGCTAGCTTCCCTTACAAGAAACACGATCTGCTTTTGAGAATAGGGCACACATCTACTATACTGTGTTTCCTATGGGGTCCAAACAGTGAGCTTGCTCAGAACAAAAGAACTGTGCTTCCTACACACACGGGTCACATCTAGTTCAACTCTGCTTAGGAAACTGACAAGAACAGTAGCTTCTCTTCAGTCCAATACACTGTAATTGTTGGGAGAGACGCCAGTGCTATTTGCCCTGTGTATGACAATGGGAGCACAAAAGTGACTCTTCTTACCAGAAAACAACTCTTGCTCGTAGGACCAGAAACTCCTTGTGATTCAACTCCATTTAGGACTGGGAAACAAATGCTAGCTCGTCTTACAAGAAACACAGTCTGCTTTTGAGAAAGGAGCACTCTTCTGCTCTACTGTGTTTTCTATAGGGTGCGAACAGTGAGCTTGCTGAGAACAAAAGAACTGTGCTTCCTACACACACGGGCCATATCTAGTTCAACTCTGCTTAGGAAACTGACAAGAACAGTAGCTCCTCTTCAGACCAATACACTGTACTTGCTGGAAACAGACACAAGTGCTATTTGTACTGTGAATGGCAATTGGAGCTCAATAGTGACTCCTCTTACCAGAAAAAAACTCTTGCTCGTAAGACCAGAAACTGCATGTGATTCAACTCCATTTAGGATTGGGAAACAAACGCTAGCTCGCCTTACAAGAAACACACTCTGCTTTTGAGAATAGGGCACACATCTACTCTACTGTTTTTCCTATGGGGTCCAAACAGTGTGCTTGCTCAGATCAAAAGAACTGTGCTTCCTACACACACAGTTCATATCTAGTTCAACTCTGCTTAGGAAACTGACAAGAACAGTAGCCCCTCTTCAGTCCAATACACTGTACTTGCTTGGGACAGACGCCAGTGCTATTTGCACTGTGTATGGCAATGGGAGCGCAATAGTGACTTTCCTTACCAGAAAACAACTCTTGCTCGTAGGACCTGAAACTGCATGTGATTCAACTCCATTTAGGACTGCGAAACAAACGCTAGCTCACCTTACAAGAAACACACTCTGCTTTTGAGGAAAGAGCACTCTTCTACTCTACTGTGTTTCCTATAGGGTCAGAACAGTGAGCTGGCTGAGTACAAAAGAACTGTGCTTCCTACACACAGGGGCCATATCTAGTTCAACTCTGCTTAGGAACCTGACAAGAACAGTAGATCCTCTTCATTCCAAAACACTGTACATGCTGGGAAGAGAAACCAGTGCTATTTGCCCTGTGTATGACAATGGGAGCGCAATAGTGACTCTTCTTACCAGAAAACAACTCTAGCTCGTAGGACCAGAAACTGCATGTGATTCAACTCCATTTAGGACTGGGAACCAAACGCTAGCTGGCTTTACAAGAAACACACTCTGCTTTTGAGAAAAGAGCACTCTTCTACTCTACTGTGTTTCCTATGGGTCCGAACAGTGAGCTTGCTGAGTACAAAAGAACTGTGCTTCTTACACAAAGGGGCCACATCTAGTTCAACTCTGCTTAGGAAACTGACAAGAACAGTCGCTCATCTTCAGTCCAACACACTGTACTTGCGGGGAACAGACGCGAGTGCTATTTGCACTATGTATGGCAATGGGAGCACAATAGTGACTTTCCTTACCAGAAAACAACTCTAGCTCGTAGGTCCAAAAACTGCATGTGATTCAACTCCATTTAGGACTGGGAAACAAACGCTAGCTCGCCTTACAAGAAACACTCTGCTTTTGAGAAAAGAGCACTCTTCTACTCTACAGTGTTTCCTATGGGGCCAAAAGAGTGAGCTTGCTCAGAACAAAAGAACTGTGCTTCCTACACACACGGCCATATCTAGTTCAATTCTGCTTATGAAAATGACAAGAACAGTAGATCCTCTTCAGTGCCATACACTGTACTTGCTGGGAACAGACGCCAGGGCTATTTGCCCTGTATATTACAATGGGAGCGCAATATTGACTCTTCTTACCAGAAAACTACTCTTCCTAGTAGGACCATAAAATGCATGTGATTCATCTCCATTTAGGACTGGGAAACAAACGCTAGCTCGCCTTACAAGAAACACACTCTGCTTTTGAGAAAAAAGCACTCTTCTACTCTACTGTGTTTCCTATAGGCCCAGAACAGTGAGCTTGGTCAGAACAAAAGAACTGTGCTTCCTACACACACGGCCCATATCTAGTTCAATTCTGGTTAGGAAACTGAAAAGAACAGTAGCCTCTCTTCAGTCCAATACACTGTACTTGCTGGGAACAAACGCGAGTGCTATTTGCACTGTGTATTGCAAAGGGAACGCAAAATGGACTCTTCTTACCAGAAAACAACTCTTGGTCGTAGGACCAGTAACTGAATGTGTATTTCAACTCCATTTAGGAGTGGGAAACAGACGCTAGCTCACCTTTCAAGGAACACACTCTGCTTATGAGAAAAGAGCACTTTTCTACTTACTGTGTTTCCTATAGGGCCAGAACAGTGAGCTTGCTCAGAACAAAAGAACTGTGCTTCCTACACACATGGGCCATATCTAGATCAATTCTGCTAAGGAAACTGACGAGAACAGTAGCTCCTCTTCAATCCAATACACTGTACTTGCTGGGAACAGATGCGAGTTCTATTTGCACTGTGTACAGCAATGGGAGCACAGTAGTGACTCTTCTTACCAGAAAACATCTCTTGCTCTTAGGACCAGAAAATGCATATGATTCAACACCACTTAGGACTGGGAGAAAAACGCTAGCTCGCCTTACAAGAAACACACTCTCCTTTTGAGAAAAGAGCACTCTTCTACTCTACTGTGTTTCCTAAGGGATCCGAACAGTTAGCTTGCTCAGAACAAAAGAACTGTGCTTCCTACACACACGGACCATATCTAGTTCTACTCTGCTTAGGAAACTGACAAGAACAGTAGATACTCTTCAGTCCAATAAACTGTACTTGCTGGAAACAGACGCCAGTGCTATTTGCAATGTGTATGACAATGGGAACGCAATAGTGACTCTTCTTACCAGAAAACAACTCTTGGTCGTGGGACAAGAAATTGCATGTGATTCAACTCCATTTAGGACTGGGAAAAAAATGCTAGCTCGCCTTACAAGAAACACACTCTGCTTTTGAGAAAAGAGCACTCTTCTACTCTACTGTGTTTCCTGTAGGGCCAGAACAGTGAGCATGCTTAGAACAAAAGAACTGTACTTCCTACACACACGGTCCATATCTAGTTCAACTCTGCTTAGGAACCTGACAAGAACAGTAGATCCTCTTCAGTCCAATTCACTGTACATGCTGGTAACAGACGCCAGTGCTATTTACCCTGTGTATGACAATGGGAGTGCAATAGTGACTCTTCTTAACAGAAAACAACTCTTGCTCGTAGGACCAGAAACTGCATGTGATTCAACTCCATTTAGGACTGGGATACAAACGCTAGCTCACCTTACAAGAAACACACTCTGCTTTTGAGAAAAAAGCACTCTTCTACTCTACTGTGTTTTCTATAGGGTCCGAACAGTGAGCTTGCTGAGAACAAAAGAACTGTGCTTCCTACACACACGGGCCATATCTAGATCAACTCTGCTTAGGAAACTGACAAGAACAGTAGATCCTCTTCAGTCCAATACACTGTACATGCTGGGAACAGACGCGAGGGCTATTTGCACTATGTATGGCAAAGGGATCGCAATACTGACTATTCTTACCAGAAAACAACTCTTGCTCGTAGGACCAGAAACTGCATGTGTATTTCAACTCGATTTAGGACTGGGAAACAAACGCTAGCTCGCCTTATAAGAAACACACTCTGCTTTTGAGAAAAGAGCACTCTTCTACTCTACTGTGTTTCCTCAGGGGTTCGAACAGTGAGCTTGCTCAGAACAAAAGAACTGTGCTTCCTACACACACGCGCCATATCTAGTTCAACTCTCCTTAGCAAACTGACAAGAACAGTAGCACCTCTTCAGTCCAATACACTGTACTTGTTGGGAACAGACGCGAGGGCTATTTGTACTGTGTATGGCAATGGGAGCTCAATTGTGACTCTTCTTACCAGAAAACAACTCTTGCTCGTAGGACCAAATACTGCATTTGATTCACCTCAATTTAGTACTGGGAAACAAATGCTAGCTAGCCTTACAAGAAACACACTCTGCTTTTGAGAAAAAAGCACTCTTCTACTCTACTGTGTTTCCTACAGGGCCAGAACAGTGAGCTTGCTCAGAACAATAGAACTGTGCTTCCTACACACACGGCCATATCTAGTTCAATTCTCGTTAGGAAACTGAAAAGAGCAGTAGCCTCTCTTCAGTCCAATACACTGTACTTGCTGGGAACAGACGCGAGTGCTATTTGCACTGTGTATGGCAAAGGGAACGCAAAATGGACTCTTCTTACCAGAAAACAACTCTTGCTCTTAGGACCAGAAACTGCATGTGTATTTCAACTCCATTTAGGACTGGGAAACAAACGGTAGCTCGCCTTACAAGAACCACACTCTGCTTTTGAGAAAAGAGCACTCATCCACTCTACAGTGTTTTCTATAGGGCCAGAAGAGGGAGCTTGCTCAGAACAAAAGAACTGTGCTTCCTAAACACACGGGCCATATCTAGTTCAACTCTGCTTAGGAAACTGACAAGAACAGTAGCTACTCTTCAGTCCAATACACTGTACTTGTGGGAACAGACGCGAGTGCTATTTGCACTGTGTATGTCAAAGGGAGCGTAATAGTGACTCTTCTTACCAGAAAAAAACTCTTGCTCATAGGACGAAAAACTGCATTTGATTCAACTCCATTTAGGACTGGGAAACAAACCCAAGCTCGCCTTACAAGAAACACACTCTGCTTTTGAGAAAAGAGCACTCTTCTACTCTACTGTGTTTCTTATGGGGTCCGAACAGTGAGCTTGCTGAGAACAAAAGAACTGTGCTTCCTACACACAGGGACATATCTAGTTCAACTCTGCTTAGGAAACTCAGAAGAACAGTAGCTCCTCTTCAGTCCAATACACTGTACTTGCTGGGAACAGACGCGAGGGCTATTTGCACTGTGTATGGCAAAGGGAACACAATAGTGACTCTTCTTACCAGAAAACAACTCTTGCTCTTAGGACCAGAAACTGAATGTAATTCAGCTCCATTTAGGACTGGGAAACACACGCTAGCTCGCCTTACAAGAAACACACTCTGCTTTTTAGAAAAGAGCACACTTCTACTCTACTGTGTTTCCTATAGGGCCAGAACAGTGAGCTTGCTGAGTACAAAAGAACTGTGCTTCCTACACACAGGGGCCATATCTAGTTCAATTCTCCTTAGGAAACTGACAGGAACAGTAGATCCTCTTCAGTCCAATACACTGTACTTGCTGGAAACAGACGCCAGTGCTATTTGCCCTGTGTATGACAATGGGAGCCCAATAGTGACTCTTCTTACCACAAAACAACTCTTGCTCATAAGACCAGAAACTGCATGTGATTCAACTCCAATTAGGATTGGGAAACAAACGCTAGCTCGCCTTACAAGAAACACACTCTGCTTTTGAGAAAAGAGCACTCTTCTACTCTACTGTGTTGCCTATAGGGCCAGAATAGTGAGCTTGCTCAGAAAAAAAAGGACTGTGCTTCCTACACACACGGGCCATATCTAGTTCAAATCTGCTTCCGAAACTGACAAGAACAGTATCTCCTCTTGAGTCCAATACACTGAACTTACTGGGAACAGACGCGAGTGCTCTTTGCACTGTGTATGGCAATTGGAGCACAATAGTGACTCTTCTTACCAGAAAACAACTCTTGCTCATAGGACCAAAAACTGCATTTGATTCAACTCTATTTAGGACTGGGAAACAAACGCTAGCTCGCCTTTCAAGAAACACACTCTGCTTTTGAGAAATAAGCACTCTTCTACTCTACTGTGTTTCCTATAGGGCCAAAACAGTGAGCTTGCTCAGAACAAAAGAACTGTGCTTCCTACACACAGGGTCCATATCTAGATCAACTCTGCTTAGGAAACTGACGAGAACAGTAGCTCCTCTTCAGTCCAATACACTGTACTTACTAGGAACAGATGCGAGTGCTATTTGCACTGTGTACGGCAAGGGGGCACAATAGTGACTCTTCTTGCCAGAAAACAACTCTTGCTCTTAGGACCAGAAACTGCATTTGATTCAATCCACTTAGGACTGGGAAACAAACGCTAGCTCGCCTTACAAGAAACATGCTCTGCTTTTGAGAATAGGGCACACATCTTCTTTACTGTGTTTCCTATAGTGCCAGAACAGTGAGCTTGCTGAGTACAAAAGAACTGTGCTTCCTACACACATGGGCCATATCTAGATCAACTCTGCTTAGGAACCTGACAAGAACGATAGATCCTCTTCAGTCCAGTACAGTGTACTTGCTGGGAACAGACGCCAGTGCTATTTGCACAATGTATTACAATGGGAGCGCAATAGTGACTCTTCTTACTACAAAACATTTCTTGCTCGTAGAACCAGAAACTGCATGTGATTCAACTACATTTAGGACTTGGAAACAAACGCTAGCTCGACTTACAAGAAACACACTCTGCTTTTGTGGAAAGAGCACTCTTCTACTCTACTGTGTTTCCTATAGGGCCAGAACAGTGAGCTTGCTGAGTACAAAAGAACTGTGCTTCCTACACACACGGGCCATATCTAGTTCAACTATGCTTAGGATCCTGACAAGAACAGTAGATCCTCTTCAGTCCAATACACTGTACATGCTGGGAACAGACGACAGTTGTATTTGCCCTGTGTATGACAATGGGAGCACAATAGTGACTCTTCTTACCAGAAAACAACTCTTGCTCGTAGGACCAGAAACTGCATGTGATTCAACTCCATTTAGGACTGGAAACAAACGCTAGTTCGTCTTACAAGAAACACACTCTGCTTTTGAGTAAAGAGCACTCTTCTACTCTACTGTGTTTCCTATAGTGCCAGAACAGTGAGTTTGCTCAGAACAAAAGAACTGTGCTTCCTACACACACGGGCCATATCTAGTGCAATTCTGTTTAGGAAACTGACAAGAACAGTAGGTCCTCTTCAGTCCAATACACTGTACTTGCTGGGAACAGAAGCCAGTGATATTTGCACTGTGTATGACAATAGGAGCACAATAGTGACTCTTCTTACCACAAAACAATTCTTGCTCGTAGGACCAGAAACTGCATGTGATTCAACTCCATTTAGGACTGGGAAACAAAGCTAGCTCGCCTTACAAGAAACACACTCTACTTTTGTGGAAAGAGCACTTTTCTACTCTACTGTGTTCCCTATAGGGCCAGAACAGTGAGCTTGCTGAGTACAAACGAACTGTGATTCCTATACACATGAGCCAATTCTAGTTCAACTCTGCTTAGGAAACTGACAAGAACAGTAGATCCTCTTCTGTCCAATACACTCTACATGCTGGGAACAGACGCCAGTGCTATTTGCCCTGTGTATGACAATGGGAGCGCAACAGTTACTCTTATTACCAGAAAAAACTCTTGCTCGTAGGACCAGAAACTGCATGTGTATTTGAACTCCATTTAGAACTGGGAAACAAATGCTAGCTCGCCTTACAAGAAACACACTCTGCTTTTGAGAAAAGAGCACCTGTCTACTCTACTGTGTTTTCTATGGGGCTCGAACAGTGAGCTTGCTCAGAACAAAAGAACTGTGCTTCCTACACACACAGGCCATATCTAGTTCAACTCTTCTTAGGAAACTGACAAGAACAGTAGCTCCTCTTCAGTCCAATTCACTGTACTTGCTGGGAACAGACGCGAGTGCTATTTGTACTGTGTATGGCAGTGGGAGCGCAATAGTGACTCTTCTTTACCAGAAAACAACTCTTGCTCGTAGAACCAAAAACTGCATGTGATTCAACTCCATTTAGGACTGGGAAACAAACGCTAGCTCGCCTTAGAAGAAACACACTCTGCTTTTGAGAAAAGAGCACTTTTCTACTCTACTGTTTTTCCTATATGGCCAGAACAGTGAGCTTGCTCAGAACAAAAGAACTTTGCTTCCTACACACACGGGCCTTATCTAGTTCAATTCTGCATAGGAAACTGACAAGAACAGTAGATCCTCTTCAGTCCAATACACTCTACTTGCTGGGAACAGAAGCCAGGGCTATTTGCCCAGTGTATGACAATGGGAGCGCAATAGTGACTCTTCTTACCAGAAAACAACTCTAGCTCATAGGACCAGAAACTGCATGTGATTCAACTCCATTTAGGATTGGGAAACAAACGCTAGCTCGTCTTACAAGAAACACACTCTGCTTTTGAGAATAGGGCACACATCTACTCTACTGTATTTCCTATGGGGTCCAAACAGTGTGCTTGCTCAGAACAAAAAAACTGTGCTTCCTACACACACGGGTCATATCTAGTTCAACTCTGCTTAGGAAACTGACAAGAACAGTAGCTCCTCTTCATTCCAATACACTGTATTTGCTCGGAACAGACGAGAAGGCTATTTGCACTGTGTATGGCAATGGGAGCGCAATAGTGACTTTCCTTACCAGAAAACAACTCTTGCTCGTAGGATGTGTGATTCAACTCTATTTAGGACTGGGAAACAAATGCTAGCTCGCCTTAAAAGAAACACACTCTGCTTTTGAGAAAAGAGCACTCTTTTACTCTACTGTGTTTCCTATAGGGAAAGAACAGTGAGCTTGCTCAGAACAAAGAACTGTGCTTCCTACACACATGGGCCATATCTAGTTCAACTCTGCTTACGAAAATGACAAGAACAGTAGCTCCTCTTCAGGCCAATACACTGTACTTGCTAGGAACAGATCCGAGTGCTATTTGCACTGTGTATGGCAATGGGAGCGCAATAGTGACTTTCTTTAACAGAAAACAACTCTTGCGTGTAGGACCAAAAACTGCATGTGATTCAACTCCATTTAGAACTTGGAAACAAACGCTAGCTCGCTTTACAAGAAACACACTCTGCTTTTGAGAAAACAGCACTCTTCTACTCTATTGTGTTTCCTATAGCGCCAGAACAGTGAGCTTGCTGAGTACAAAAGAACTGTGCTTCCTACACACATGGGCCATATCTAGTTCAACTCTGCTTAGGAACCTGACAAGAACAGTAAACCCTCTTCAGTCCAATACACTGTACATGCTGGGAACAGACGACAGTGCTATTTGCCCTGTGTATGACAATGGGAGTGCAATAGTGACTCTTATTGCCAGAAAAAACTCTTGCACGTAGGACCAGAAACTGCATGTGATTCAACTCCATTTAGGACTGGGAAACAAACGCTAGCTCGCCTTACAAGAAACACACTCTGCTTTTGAGAAAAGAGCACTCTTCTACTCTACTGTGTTTCCTATAGGGCCAGAACAGTGAGCTTGCTCAGAACAAAAGGACTGTGCTTCCTACACACACGGGCCATATCTAGTTCAACTCTGCTTCTGAAACTGACAAGAACAGTAGCTCCTCTTCAGTCCAATACACTGTACTTACTGGGAACAGACGCGAGTGCTATTTGCACTGTGTAAGGCAATTGGAGCACAATAGTGACTCTTCTTACCAGAAAACAACTCTTGCTCGTAGGACCAAAAACTGCATTTGATTCAACTCCATTAGGACTGGGAAACAAATGCTAGCTCGCCTTTCAAGAAACACACTCTACTTTTGAGAAATAAGCACTATTCTAATCTACTGTGTTACCTATAGGGCCAAAACAGTGAGCTTGCTCAGAACAAAAGAACTGTGCTTCCTACACACTCGCGCCATATCTAATTCAACTCTGCTTAGGAAAATGACAATAACAGTAGCTCCTCTTCAGCCCAATACACTGTACTTGCTAGGAACAGATCCGAGTGCTATTTGCACTGTGTATGGCAATGGGAGCGCAATAGTGACTTTCCGTACCAGAAAACAACTCTTGCGTGTAGGACCAAAAACTGCATGTGATTCAACTCCATTCAGAACTTGGAAACAAACGCTAGCTCTCCTTACAAGAAACACACTCTGCTTTTGAGAAAACAGCACTCTTCTACTCTACTGTGTTTCCTATAGCGCCAGAACAGTGAGCTTGCTCAGAACAAAAGAACTGTGCTTCCTACACACGGCCATATCTAGTTCAATTCTGCTAAGGAAACTGACAAGAACAGTAGATCCTCTTCAGTCCAATACACTGTCCTTGCTGGAAACAGACGCCACTGCTATTTGCACTGTGTATGACAATGGGAGCGCAATAGTGACTCTTCTTACCACAAAACAATTCTTGCTCGTAGATCCAGAAACTGCATGTGATTCAACTACATTTAGGACTGGGAAACAAACGCTAGCTCGACTTACAAGAAACAGGCTCTGCTTTTGAGAATAGGGCACACATCTTCTCTACTGTGTTTCCTATGGGGTCCAAACAGTGAGCTTGCTCAGAACAAAAGATTTGTGCTTCCTACACACAGGGGTCATATCTAGTTCAACTCTGCTTAAGAAACTGACAAGAACAGTAGATCCTCTTCAGTCAAATACACTGAACTGGCTGGGAACAGACGCTAGTGCTATTTGCACTATGTATGGCAATGGGAGCGCAATAGTGACTTTCCTTACCAGAAAACAACTCTTGCTCATAGGACCTGAAACTGCATGTGATTCAACTCCATTCAGGACTGGGAAAGAAACGCTAGCTCGCCTTACAAGAAACACACTCTGCTTTTGAGGAAAGAGCACTCTTCTTCTCTACTGTGTTTTCTATAGTGCCAGAACAGTGAGCTTGCTGAGTACAAAAGAACTGTGCTTCCTACACACAAGGGACATATCTAGTTCAACTCTGCTTAGGAACCTGACAAGAATGGTAGATCCTCTTCAGTCCAGTACAGTGTACTTGCTGGGAACAGACGCCAGTTCTATTTGCACAATGTATTACAAAGGGAGCGCAATAGTGACTCTTCTTACCACAAAACAATTCTTGCTCGTAGGACCAGAAACTGCATGTGATTCAACTACATTTAGGACTGGGAAAAAAACGCTAGCTCGACTTACAAGAAACACACTCTGCTTTTGTGGAAAGAGCACTCTTCTACTCTACTGTGTTTCCTATAGGGCCAGAACAGTGAGCTTGCTGAGTACAAAAGAACTGTGCTTCCTACACACACGGGCCATATCTAGTTCAACTATGCTTAGGATCCTGACAAGAACAGTAGCTCCTCTTCAGTCCAATACACTGTACATGCTGGGAACAGACGCCAGTATTATTTGCCCTGTGTATGACAATGGGAGCGCAATAGTGACTCTTATTACCAGAAAAAACTCTTGCTCGTAGGACCAGAAACTGTATGTGATTCAACTCCATTTAGGACTGGGAAACAAACGCTAGCTCGCCTTACAAGAAACACGCTCTGCTTTTTAGAATAGGGCACACATCTTCTCTACTGTGTTTCCTATGGGGTCCAAACAGTGAGCTTGCTCAGAACAAAAGAACTGTGCTTTCTACACACACGGGCCATATCTAGTTCAACTCTGCTTAGGAAACTGACAAGAACAGTAGATCCTCTTCAGTCCAATACACTGTACATGCTGGGAACAGACGCGAGTGCTCTTTGCCCTGTGTATGACAATGGGAGCGCAATAGTGACTCTTATTACCAGAAAAAACTCTTGCTCGTAGGACCAGAAACTGCATGTGTATTTGAACTCCATTTAGGACTGGGAAACAAATGCTAGCTCGCCTTACAAGAAACACACTCTGCTTTTGAGAAAAGAGCACCTGTCTACTCTACTGTGTTTTCTATGTGGTTCGAACAGTGAGCTTGCTCAGAACAAAAGAACTGTGCTTCCTACACACACAGGCCATATCTAGTTCAACTCTTCTTAGGAAACTGACAAGAACAGTAGCTCCTCTTCAGTCCAATTCACTGTACTTGCTGGGAACAGACGCGAGTGCTATTTGTACTGTGTATGGCAGTGGGAGCGCAATAGTGACTCTTCTTTACCAGAAAACAACTCTTGCTCGTAGGACCAAAAACTGCATGTGATTCAACTCCATTTAGGACTGGGAAACAAATGCTAGCTCGCCTTAGAAGAAACACACTCTGCTTTTGAGAAAAGAGCACTTTTCTACTCTACTGTTTTTCCTATATGGCCAGAACAGTGCGCTTGCTCAGAACAAAAGAACTTTGCTTCCTACACACACGGGCCTTATCTAGTTCAATTCTGCTTAGGAAACTGACAAGAACAGTAGATCCTCTTCAGTCCAATACACTGTACTTGCTGGGAACAGAAGCCAGGGCTATTTGCCCTGTGTATGAAAATGGGAGCGCAATAGTGACTCTTCTTACCAGAAAACAACTCTAGGACCAGAAACTGCATGTGACTCAACTCCATTTAGGACTGGGAAACAAACGCTAGCTCGCCTTACAAGAAACACACTCTGCTTTTGAGAAAAGAGCACTCTTCTACTCTACTGTGTTTCCTATAGGGCCAGAACAGTGAGCTTGCTCAGAACAAAAGGACTGTGCTTCCTACACACACGGGCCATATCTAGTTCAACTCTGCTTCCGAAACTGACAAGAACAGTAGCTCCTCTTCAGTCCAATACACTGTACTTACTGGAACAGACGCGCGTGTGATTTGCACTGTGTACGGCAATTGGAGCACAATAGTGACTCTTCTTACCAGAAAACAACTCTTGCTCCTAGGAACAAAAATTGCATTTGATTCAACTCCATTTAGGACTGGGAAACAAACGCTAGCTCGCCTTTCAAGAAACACACTCTGCTTTTTAGAAATAAGCACTCTTCTACTCTACTGTGTTTCCTATAGGCCCAAAACAGTGAGCTTGCTCAGAACAAAAGAACTGTGCTTACTACACACATGGTCCATATCTAGTTCAACTCTGCTTACAAAACTTATGAGAACAGTAGCTCCTCTTCAGCCCAATACACTGTACTTACTGGGAACAGACGCGAGTGCTATTTGCACTGTGTACGGCAATGGGAGTACAATAGTGACTCTTCTTACCAGAAAACAACTCTTGCTCTTAGGAACAGAAACTGCATTTGATTCAATCCACTTAGGACTGGGAAACAGACGCTAGCTTGCCTTACAAGAAACATGCTCTGTTTTTGAGAATAGGGCACACATCTTCTCTACTGTGTTTCCTATGGGGTCCAAACAGTGAGCTTGCTCAGAACAAAAGAATTTTGCTTATTACACACACGGGTCATATCTAGTTCAACTCTGCTTAGGAAACTGACAAGAACAGTAGCTCCTCTTCAGTCCAATACACTGTACTTGCTGGGAACAGACACGAGTGCTATTTGCTCTGTGTATGGCAATGGGAGCACAATAGTGACTTTCCTTACCAGAAAACATCTCTTGCTCATAGGACCTGAAACTGCATGTGATTCAACTCCATTTAGGATGGGAAATAAACGATAGCTCGCCTTACAAGAAACACACTCTGCTTTTGAGGAAGGAGCACTCTTCTACTCTACTGTGTTTCTTATAGGGTCAGAACACTGAGCTTGCTGAGTACAAATGAACTGTGCTTCTTACACACATCGGCAATATCTAGTTCAACTCTGCTTAGGAAACTGACAAGAACAGTAGCTCCTCTTCAGACCAATACACTGTACTTGCTGGAAACAGACGCGAGTGCTATTTGTACTGTGTATGGCAATGGGAGGGCAATAGTGACTCTTCTTACCAGAAAACAACTCTTGCTCGTAGGACCAGAACCTGCATGTGATTAAACTCCAATTAGGATTGGGAAACAAACTCTAGCTCGCCTTACAAGAAACACGCTCTGCTTTTGAGAATAGGGCACACATCTACTCTACTGTGTTTCCTATGGGGTCCAAAGAGTGTGCTTGCTCAGAACAAAAAAACTGTGCTTCCTACACACACAGGTCATATCTAGTTCAACTCTGCTTCCGAAAATGACGAGAACAGTAGATCCTCTTCAGACCAATACACTGTACTTGCTGGAAACAGACGCGAGTGCTATTTGTACTGTGTATGGCAATGGGAGCTCAATAGTGACTCTTCTTACCAGAAAACAACTCTTGTTCGTAGGACCAGAACCTGCATGTGATTCAACTCCATTTAGGATTGGGAAACAAACGCTAGCTCGCCTTACAAGAAACACACTCTGCTTTTGAGAATACGGCACACATCTCCTCTACTGTGTTTCCTATGGGGTCCAAACAGTGAGCTTGCTCAGAACAAAAGAACTGTGCTTCCTACATACACGGGTCATATCTAGTTCAACTCTGCTTAGGAAACTGACAAGAATAGTAGCTCCTCTTCAGTCCAATACACTGTACTTGCTGGGAACAGACGCAAGTTCTATTTGCACTGTGTATAGCAATTGGAGAGCAATAGTGACTTTCCTTACCAGAAAACAACTCTTGCTCGTAGGACCTGAAACTGCATGAGATTCAACTCCATTTAGGCCTGGAAACAAACGCTAGCTCGCCTTACAAGAAACACACTCTGCTTTTGAGGAAAGAGCACTCTTCTACTCTACAGTGTTTCCTAGAGTGTCAGAACAGTGAGCTTGCTGAGTACAAAAGAAATGTGCTTCCTACACACATGGGCCATATCTAGTTCAACTCTGCTTAGGAACCTGACAAGAACAGTTGATCCTCTTCAGTCCAATACACTGTACTTACTGGGAACAGACACGAGTGCTATTTGCACTGTGTACGGCAATGGGAGCACAATAGTGACTCTTCTTACCAGAAAACAACTCTTGCTCTTAGGAACGGAAACTGCATTTGATTCAATCCACTTAGGACTGGGAAACAAACGCTAGCTCGCCTTACAAGAAACACGCTCTGCTTTTGAGAATAGGGCACACATCTTCTCTACTGTGTTTCCTATGGGGTCCAAACAGTGAGCTTGCTCAGAACAAAAGAATTGTGTTTCCTACACACATGGGCCATATCTAGTTCAACTTTGCTTAGGAACCTGACAAGAACAGTAGATCCTCTTCAGTCCAATACACTGTACATGCTGGGAAGAGACACCAGTGCTATTTGCACTGTGTATGGCAATAGGAGCTCAATAGTGACTCTTCTTACCAGAAAAAAACTCTTGCTCGTTGGACCAGAAACTACATGTGATTCAACTCAATTTAGGACTGGGAAACAATCGCTAGCTCGCCTTACAAGAAACACACTCTGCTTTTGAGAATAGAGCACTCTTTTACTCTACAGTGTTTCCTATAGGGCGAGAACAGTGAGCTTGCTCAGAACAAAACAACTGTGCTTCCTACACACACGGTCCATATCTAGTTCAACTCTGCTTAGGAAACTGACGAGAACAGTAGCTCCTCTTCAGTCCAATACACTGTACTTACTGGGTACAGACGCGAGTGCTATTTGCACTGTGTATGGCAATGGGAGCGCAATAGTGACTCTTCTTACCAGAAAACAACTCTTGCTCGTACGACCAAAAACTGCATTTGATTCAACTTCATTTAGGCCTGGGAAACAAACGCTAGCTCGCCTTACAAGAAACACACTCTGGTTTTAGGAAAAGAGCACTCTTCTACTCTACTGTGTTTCCTATAGGGCCAGAACAGTGAGCCTACTCAGAACAAAAGAACTGTGCTTCCTACACACACGGTCCATATCTAGTTCAACCCTGCTTAGAAAACTGACAAGAACAGTAGCTCCTCTTCAGTCCAATAAACTGTACTTGCTGGGAACAGACGCGAGTGCTCTTTGCACTGTGTTTGGCAAATGGAGCGCAATAGTGACTTTGCTTACCAGAAAACAACTCTAGTTCATAGGACCGGAAACTGCATGTGTATTTCAACTCCATTTAGGACTGGGAAACAAACGCTAGCTCGCCTTACAAGAAACATACCCTGCTTTTGAGAAAAGTGCACTCTTCTACTCTATTGTGTTTCTATGGGGTTCCAACATTGAGCTTGCTCAGAACAAAAGAACTGTGCTTTGTACACACACGGGCCATATCTAGTTCATCTCTGCTTTGGAAACTGACAAGAACAGTAGCTCCTCTGCAGTCCAATAGACTGTACTTGCTGGGAACAGACGAGAGTGCTATTTCTACTGTGTGTGGCAATGGGACCGCAATAGTGACTCTTCTTACCAGAAAACAACTCTTGCTCGTAGGACCAAAAACTGCATTTGATTCAATCCACTTAGGACTGAGAAATAAACGCTAGCTCGCCTTACAAGAAACACGCTCTGCTTTTGAGAATAGGGCACACATCTTCTCTACTGTGTTTCCTATGGGGTCCAAACAGTGAGCTTGCTCAGAACAAAAGAATTTTGCTTATTACACATATGGGTCATATCTAGTTCAACTCTGCTTAGGAAACTGACAAGAACAGTAGCTCCTCTTCAGTCCAATGCACTGTACTTGCTGGGAACAGACGCGAGTGCTATTTGCACTGTGTATGGCAATGGGAGCGCAATAGTGACTTTCCTTACCAGAAAACAACTCTTGCTCATAGGACCTGAAACTGCATGTGATTCAACCCCATTTAGGATGGGAAATAAACGCTAGCTCGCCTTACAAAAAACACACTCTGCTTTTGAGGAAAGAGCACTCTTCTATTCTACTTTGTTTCCTATAGGGCCAGAACAGTGAGCTTGCTGAGTACAAAAGAACTGTGCTTCCTACACACATGGGCCATATCTAGTTCAACTCTGCTTAGGAAACTGACAAGAACAGTAGCTCCTCTTCAGACCAATACACTGTACTTGCTGGAAACAGACGCGAGTGCTATTTGTACTGTGTATGGCAATGGGAGCGCAATATTGACTCTTCTTACCAGAAAACAACTCTTGCTCATAGGACCAGAACCTGCATGTGATTCAACTCCATTTAGGATTGGGAAACAAACGCTAGCTCGCCTTATGAGAAACACACTCTGCTTTTGAGAATAGGGCACACATCTACTCTACTGTGTTTCCTATGGGGTCCAAAAAGTGTGCTTGCTCAGAACAAAAGAACTGTGCTTCCTACACACACGGGTCATATCTAGTTCAACTCTGTTTAGGAAACTGACAAGAACAGTAGCTCCTCTTCATTCCAATACACTGTACTTGCTGGGAAGAGACGTGAGTGCTATTTGCACTGTGTATGGCAATGGGAGCGCAATAGTGACTTTCCTTACCAGAAAACAGCTCTTGCTCATAGGACCTGAAACTGCATGTGATTCAACTCCATTTAGGACTGGGAAAAAAACGCTAGCTCGCCTTACAAGAAACACACTCTGCTTTTGAGAAAAGAGCACTCTTCTACTCTACTGTGTTTCCTATGGGGTTCGAACAGTGAGCTTGCTCAGAACAAAGGAACTGTGCTTCCTATACACACGGTCCATATCTAGTTCAACTCTGCTTAGGAAACTTACGAGAACAGTAGCTCCTCTTCAGTCCAATACACTGTACTTACTGGGAACAGACGCCAGTGCTATTTGCCCTGTGTATGACAATGGGAGCACAAAAGTGACTCTTATTGCCAGAAATAACTCTTGCTCGTAGGACCAGAAACTGCAAGTGATTCAACTTTATTTAGGACTGGGAAACAAACGCTAGTTCGCCTTACAAGAAACACACTCTGCTTTTGAGAAAAGAGCACTCTTCTACTCTACTGTGTTTCCTATAGGGCCAGAACAGTGAGCTTGCTCAGAACAAAAGGACTGTGCTTCCTACACACACGGGCCATATCTAGTTCAACTCTGCGTCCAAAACTGATGAGAACAGGAGCTCCTCTTCAGTCCAATACACTGTACTTACTGGAACAGACGCGAGTGTTATTTGCATTGTATACGGCAATTGGAGCACAATAGTGACTCTTCTTACCAGAAAACAACTCTTGCTCCTAGCAACAAAAATTGCATTTGATTCAACTCCATTTAGGACTGGGAAACAAACGCTAGCTCGCCTTTCAAGAAACACACTCTGCTTTTTAGAAATAAGCACTCTTCTACTCTACTGTGTTTCCTATAGGCCCATAACAGTGAGCTTGCTCAGAACAAAAGAACTGTGCTTACTACACACACGGTCCATATCTAGTTCAGCTCTGCTTAGGAAACTGATGAGAACAGTAGCTCCTCTTCAGCCCAATACACTGTTCTTACTGGGAACAGACGCGAGTGCTATTTGCACTGTGTACGGCAATGGGAGCACAATAGTGACTCTTCTTACCAGAAAACAACTCTTGCTCTTAGGAACAGAAACTGCATTTGATTCAATCCACTTAGGACTGGGAAACAAACGCTAGCTCGCCTTACAAGAAACATGCTCTGTTTTTGAGAATAGGGCACACATCTTCTCTACTGTGTTTCCTATGGGGTCCAAACAGTGAGCTTGCTCAGAACAAAAGAATTTTGCTTATTACACACACGGGTCATATCTAGTTCAACTCTGCTTAGGAAACTGACAAGAACAGTAGCTCCTCTTCAGTCCAATACACTGTACTTGCTGGGAAAAGACGCGAGTGCTATTTGCACTGTGTATGGCAATGGGAGCACAATAGAGACTTTCCTTACCAGAAAACATCTCTTGCTCATAGGACCTGAAACTGCATGAGATTCAACTCCATTTAGGATGGGAAATAAACGCTAGCTCGCCTTACAAGAAACACACTCTGCTTTTGAGGAAAGAGCACTCTTCTACTCTACTGTGTTTCCTATAGGGCCAGAACAATGAGCTTGCTGAGTACAAATGAACTGTGCTTCTTACACATATGGGCCATATCTAGTTCAACTCTGCTTAGGAAACTGACAAGAACAGTAGCTCCTCTTCAGACCAATACACTGTACTTGCTGGAAACAGACGCGAGTGCTATTTGTACTGTGTATGGCAATGGGAGCGCAATAGTGACTCTTCTTACCAGAAAACAACTCTTGCTCGTAGGACCAGAACCTGCATGTGATTCAACTCCATTTAGGATTGGGAAACAAACTCTAGCTCGCCTTACAAGAAACACGCTCTGCTTTTGAGAATAGGGCACACATGTACTCTACTGTGTTTCCTATGGGGTCCAAAGAGTGTGCTTGCTCAGAACAAAAAAACTGTGCTTCCTACACACACAGGTCATATCTAGTTCAACTCTGCTTCCGAAAATGACGAGAACAGTAGCTCCTCTTCAGACCAATACACTGTACTTGCTGGAAACAGACGCGAGTGCTATTTGTACTCTGTATGGCAATGGGAGCTCAATAGTGACTCTTCTTACCAGAAAACAACTCTTGCTGGTAGGACCAGAACCTGCATGTGATTCAACTCCATTTAGGATTGGGAAACAAACGCTAGCTCGCCTTATAAGAAACACGCTCTGCTTTTGAGTATAGGGCACACATATTCTCTACTGTGTTTCCTATGGGGTCCAAACAGTGAGCTTGCTCAGAACAAAAGAATTGTGTTTCGTACACACATGGGCCATATCTAGTTCAACTCTGCTTAGGAACCTGACAAGAACAATAGATCCTCTTCAGTCCAATACACTGTACATGCTGGGAAGAGACACCAGTGCTATTTGCCCTGTGTATGACAATAGGAGCGCAATAGTGACTCTTCTTACCAGAAAAAACTCTTGCTCATTGGACCAGAAACTACATGTGATTCAACTCAATTTAGGAATGGGAAACAATTGCTAGCTCGCCTTACAAGAAACACACTCTGCTTTTGAGAATAGAGCCTCTTTTACTCTACAGTGTTTCCTATAGGGCCAGAACAGTGAGCTTGCTCAGAACAAAACAACTGTGCTTCCTACACACACGGTCCATATCTAGTTCAACTCTGCTTAGGAAACTGACGAGAACAGTAGCTCCTCTTCAGTCCAATACCCTGTACTTATTGGGTACAGACGCGAGTGCTATTTGCACTGTGTATGGCAATGGGAGCGCAATAGTGACTCTTCTTACCAGAAAACAACTCTTGCTCGTAGGACCAAAAACTGCATTTGATTCAACTTCATTTAGGCCTGGGAAACAAACGCTAGCTCGCCTTACAAGAAACACACTCTGGTTTTAAGAAAAGAGCACTCTTCTACTCTACTGTCTTTCCTATAGGGCCAGTACAGTGAGCTTGCTCAGAACAAAAGAACTGTGCTTCCTACACACACGGTCCATATCTAGTTCAACCCTGCTTAGAAAACTGACAAGAAGAGTAGCTCCTCTTCAGTCCAATAAACTGTACTGGCTGGGAACAGACGCGAGTGCTCTTTGCACTGTGTATGGCAAATGGAGCGCAATAGTGACTTTGCTTACCAGAAAAAAACTCTAGTTCATAGGACCAGAAACTGCATGTGTATTTCAACTCCATTTAGGACTGGGAAACAAACGCTAGCTCGCCTTACAAGAAACACACTCTGCTTTTGAGAAAAGTGCACTCTTCTACTCTATTGTGTTTCTATGGGGTTCCAACAGTGAGCTTGCTCAGAACAAAAGAACTGTGCTTTGTACACACACGGGCCATATCTAGTTCATCTCTGCTTAGGAAACTGACAAGAACAGTAGCTCCTCTGCAGTCCAATAGACTGTACTTGCTGGGAACAGACGCGAGTGCTATTTCTACTGTGTGTGGCAATGGGAGCGCAATAGTGACTCTTCTTACCAGAAAACAACTCTTGCTCGTAGGACCAAAAACGGCATTTGATTCAATCCACTTAGGACTGGGAAACAAACGCTAGCTCGCCTTACAAGGAACACTCTCTGCTTTTGAGAAAAGAGCACTCTTCTACTCTACTGTGTTTCCTATGGAGTTCGAAGAGTGAGCTTGCTCAGAACAAAAGAACAGTGCTTCCTACACAGGGTCGATATCTAGTTCAACTCTGCTTAGAAAACTGACAAGAACAGTAGCTCCTCTTCAGTCCAATACACTGTACTTGCTTTGAACAGACGCGAGTGCTATTTTCACTGTGTATGGCAATGGGAGCGCAATAGTGACTTTCCGTACCAGAAAACAACTCTTGCTCGTAGGACCTGAAACTGCATGTGATTCAACTCCATTTTGGACTGGGAAACAAACGCTAGCTCGCCTTACGAGAAACACACTCTGCTTTTGAGGAAAGAGCACTCTTCTACTCTTCTGTGTTTCCTATAGGGCCAGAACAGTGAGCTTGCTGAGTACAAAAGAACTATGCTTCCTACACTCATGGGCCTTATCTAGTTCAACTCTGCTTAGGAACCTGACAAGAACATTAGATCCTCTTCAGTCCAATACACTGTACATGCTGGGAACAGACGCCAGTGCTATTTGCACTGTGTACGGCAATTGGACCACAATAGTGACTCTTCTTACCACAAAACAACTCTTGCTCTTAGGACCAGAAACTCCATTTGATTCAATCCACTTAGGACTGGGAAACAAACGCTAGCTCGCCTTACAAGAAATTCGCTCTGCTTTTGAGAATAGGGCACACATCTACTCTACTGTGTTTCCTATGGGGTCCAAACAGTGAGCTTGCTCAGAACAAAAGAACTGTGCTTCCTACACACATGGGCCATATCTAGTTCAACTCTGCTTAGGAAACTGACGAGAACAGTAGCTCCTCTTCAGTCCAATACACTGTACTTGCTGGGAACAGATGCGAGTGCTATTTGCACTGTGTATGGCAATGGGAGCGCAATAGTGACTCTTCTTACCAGAATACAACTCTTGCTCTTAGGACCAGAAACTGCATGTGATTCAACTCCATTTAGGACTGAGAAGCAAACGCTAGGTCTCCTTACACTAAACACACTCGGCTTTTGAGAAAAGAGCACTCTTCTAATCTACTGTGTTTCCTATGGGGTCCGAACAGTGAGCTTGTTCAGAACAAAAGAACTGTGCTTTTTACACACATGGGCCATATTTAGTTCAACTCTGCTTAGGAAACTGACAAGAACAGTAGCTCCTCTTCAGACCAATACACTGTACTTGCTGGAAACAGACGCGAGTGTTTATTTGTACTCTGTATGGCAATGGGAGCGCAATAGTGACTCTTTTTACCAGAAAACAACTCTTGCTCGTAGCACCAGAAACTGCATGTGATTCAACTCCATTTAGGACTGCAAAACAAACGCTAGCACGCTTTACAAGAAACACACTCTGCTTTTGAGGAAAGAGCACTCTTCTACTCTACTGTTTTTCCTATAGGGCTAGAGCAGTGAGCTTGCTGAGTACAAAAGAACTGTGCTTCCTACACACATGGGCCATATCTAGTTCAACTCTGCTTAGGAACCTGACAAGAACAGTAGATCCTCTTCAGTCCAATACACTGTACATGCTGGGAACAGAGGCCAGTGCTATTTGCCCTGAGCATGACAATGGGAGCGCAATAGTGACTCTTCTTATCACAAACAATTCTAGCTCGTAGGACCAGAAACTGCATGTGATTCAACTACATTTAGGACTGGGAAACAAACGCTAGCTAGCCTTACAAGAAACACACTCTGCTTTTGAGAAAAGAGCCCTTTTCTACTCTACTGTGTTTCCTATAGTGCCAGAACAGTGAGCTTGCTCAGAACAAAAGAACTGTGCTACCTACACATACGGGCCATATCTAGTTCAATTCTCCTTAGGAAACTTACAAGAACAGTAGATCCTCTTCAGTCCAATACACTGTGCTTACTGGGAACAGACGCCAGTGCCATTTGCCCTTTGTATGACAATGGGAGCGCAATAGTGACTCTTCTTACCACAAAACAACTCTTGCTCGTAGGACCAGAAACTGCATGTGATTCAACTCCATTTAGGATTGGGAAACAAACGCTAGATCGCCTTACAGGAAACACACTCTGCTTTTGAGAATAGGGCACACATCTACTCTACTGTGTTTCCTATGGGGTCCAAACAGTGAGCTTGCTCAGAACAAAAGAACTGTGCTTCCTACACACACGGGTCATATTTAGTTCAACTCTGCTTAGGAAACTGACAAGAACAGTAGCTCCTCTTCAGTCCAATACACTGTACTTGCTGGGAACAGACGCGAGAGCTATTTGCACTGTGTATGGCAATGGGAGCACAATAGTGACTTTCCTTACCAGAAAACAACTCTTGCTCGTAGGACCTGAAACTGCATGTAATTCAACTCCATTTAGGACTGGGAAACAAACGCTAGCTCGCCTTACAAGAAACACACTCTTCTTCTTGAGTAAAGTACACTCTTCAATTCTACTGTGATTTCTATGGGGTCCGAACTGTGAGCTTGCTGAGAACAAAAGAACTGTGCTTCCTACACACTCGCGCCATATCTAATTCAACTCTGCTTAGGAAAATGACAAGAACATTAGCTCCTCTTCAGTCCAATACACTGTACTTGCTGGGAACAGATGCGAGGGCTATTTGCACTGTGTTTGGCAATGGGAGCACAATAGTGACTTTCCTTACCAGAAAGCAACTCTTGCGTGTAGGACCAAAAATTGCATGTGATTCAACTCCATTTAGAACTTGGAAAGAAACGCTAGCTCGTCTTACAAGAAACACACTCTGCTTTTGAGAAAACAGCGCTCTTCTACTCTACTGTGTTTCCTATAGCGCCAGAACAGTGAGCTTGCTCAGAACAAAAGAACTGTGCTTCCTACACACGGGCCATATCTAGTTCAATTCTCCTTAGGAAACTGACAAGAACAGTAGATCCTCTTCAGTCCAATACACTGTGCTTACTGGGAACAGACGCCAGTGCCATTTGCCCTGTGTATGACAATGGGAGCGCAATAGTGACTCTTCTTACCACAAAACAACTCTTGCCCGTAGGACCAGAAACTGCATGTGATTCAACTCCATTTAGGATTGGGAAACAAACGCTAACTCGCCTTACATGAAACACACTCTGCTTTTGAAAATAGGGCCCACATCTACTCTACTGTGTTTCCTATGGGGTCCAAACAGTGAGCTTGCTCAGAACAAAAGAACTGTGCTTACTACACACACGGGTCATATTTAGTTCAACTCTGCTTAGGAAACTGAGAAGAACAGTAGCTCCTCTTCAGTCCAATACACTGTGCTTACTGGGAACAGACGCCAGTGCCATTTGCCCTGTGTATGACAATGGGAGCACAATAGTGACTCTTCTTACCACAAAACTTCTCTTGCCCTTAGGACCAGAAACTGCATGTGATTCAACTCCATTTAGGATTGGGAAACAAACGCAAACTCGCCTTACAAGAAACACACTCTGCTTTTGAGAATAGGGCCCACATCTACTCTACTGTGTTTCCTATGGGGTCCGAACTGTGAGCTTGCTCAGAACAAAAGAACTGTGCTTCCTACACTCACGGGCCATATCTAGTTCAACTCTGCTTAGGAAACTGACGAGAACAGTAGCTCCTCTTCAGTCCAATACACTGCACTTGCTGGGCACATACGCGAGTGCTATTTGCACTGTGTACAGCAATGGGAGCGCAATAGTTACTCTTCTTACCAGAAAACAACTCTTGTTCATAGGACCAGAAAGTGAATGTCATTCAACTCCATTTAGGACTGGGAAACAAACGCTAGCTCACCTTACAAGAAACACACTCTTCTTCTTGAGTAAAGTACACTCTTCAACTCTACTGTGATTTCTGTGGGGTCCGAACTGTGAGGATGCTGAGAACAAAAAAACTGTGCTTCCTACACACTCGCACCATATCTAATTCAACTCTTCTTAGGATCCTGACAAGAACAGTAGATCCTCTTCAGTCCAATACACTGTACATGCTGGGAACAGACGCCAGAGCTATTTGCCCTGTGTATGACAATGGGAGCGCAATAGTTACTCTTATTACCAGAAAAAACTCTTGCTCGTAGGACCAGAAACTGCATGTGATTCAATTCCATTTAGCACTGGGAAACAAACGGTAGCTCGCCCTACAAGAAACACACTCTGCTTTTGAGAAAAGAGCACTCTTTGACTCTACTGTGTTTCCTATAGGGCCAGAACAGTGAGCTTGCTGAGAACAAAAGAACTGTGCTTCCCACACACACGGCCATATCTAGTTCAACTCTGCTTAGGAACCTGACAAGAACAGTAGATCCTCTTCATTCCAATACACTGTACATGCTGTGAACAGACGCCAGTGCTATTTGCCCTGTGTATGACAATGGGAGCACAATAGTGACTCTTCTTACCAGAAAACAACTCTTGCTGGTAGGACCAGAAACTGCATGTGATTCAACTAGACTTAGGACTGGGAAACAAACATTAGCTCGCCTTACAAGAAACACACTCTGCTTTAGAGAAAAGAGCACTCTTCTACTCTACTGTGTTTCCTATAGGGCCAGAACAGTGAGCTTGCTCAGAACAAAAGAACTGTGCTTCCTACACATGGCCATATCTAGTTCAATTCTGCTCAGGAAACTGACAAGAACAGTAGATCCTCTTCAGTCCAATACACTGTACTTACTGGAAACAGACGCCAGTGCTATTTGCATTGTGTATGAAAATGGGAGCGCAATAGTGACTCTTCTTACCACAAATCAACTCTTGCTCGTAGGAACAGAAACTGCATGTGACTCAACTCCATTTAGTATTGGGAAACAAACGCTAGCTCGCCTTACAAGAAACACACTCTGCTTTTGAGAATAGGGCACTCATCTACTCTACTGTGTTTCCTATGGGGTTCAAACAGTGAGCTTGCTCAGAACAAAAGAACTGTGCTTCCTACACACACGGGTCATATCTAGTTCAACTCTGCTTAGGAAACTGACAAGAACAGTAGCTCCTATTCAGTCCAATACACTGTACTTGCTGGGAACAGACGCCAGTGCTATTTGCACTGTGTATGGCAATGGGAGCACAAAAGTGACTTTCCTTTCCAGAAAACAACTCTTGCTCGTAGGACCTGAAACTGCATGTGATTCAACTCCATTTAGTACTGGGAAACAAACGCTAGCTCACCTTACAATAAACACACTCTGCTTTTGAGGAAAGAGCACTCTTCTACTCTACTTTGTTTCCTATAGGGACAGAACAGTGAGCTTGCTGAGTACAAAAGAACTGTGCTTCCTACACACATGGGTCATATCTAGTTCAACTCTGCTTAGGAACCTGACAAAAACAGTAGATCCTCTTCAGTCCAATACACTGTACATTCTGGGAACAGAAGCCAGTGCTATTTGCGCTGTGTATGACAATGGGAGCGCAATAGTGACACTTCTTACCAGAAAACAACTCTTGCTCGTAGGACCAGAAACTGCATGTGATTCAACTCCATTTAGGACTGGGAAACAAACGCTAGCTCGCCTTAGAAAAATACACTTTGCTTTTGAGAAAAGAGCACTCTTCTACTCTACGGTGTTTCCTATGGGGTCCAAACAGTGAGCTTGCTCAGAACAAAAAAAACTGTGCTTTCCACACACACGGGCCATATCTGGTACAACTCTGCTTAGAAATTGACAGGAACAGTAGCTCCTCTTCAGTCCAATACACTGTACTCGCTAGGAACAGACGCCAGTGCTATTTGCCCTGTGTATGACAATGGGAGCGCAATAGTGACTCTTCTTACCAGAAAACAACTCTTGCTCTTAGTACCAGAAACTGCATGTGATTCAACTCCATATAGGACTGGGAAAAAAACGCTAGCTCGCCTTACAAGAAACACACTCTGCTTTAGAGAAAAGAGCACTCTTCTACTCTACTGTGTTTCCTATAGGGCCAGAACAGTGAGCTTGCTCAGAACAAAAGTACTGTACTTCCTACATACACGGGCCATATCTAGTTCAACTCTGCTTAGGAAACTGAGAAGAAAAGTAGCTCTTCTTCAGTCCAATACACTGTACATGCTGAGAACAGACGCGAGTGCAATTTGCACTGTGTATGGCAATGAGAGCACAATAGTGACATTTCTTACCAGAAAACAACTCTTGCTCATAGGACCAAAAACTTCATGTGATTCAACTCCATTTACAACTGGGAAATAAATGCTAGCTCACCTTACAAGAAACACACTCTGCTTTTGAGAAAAGAGCACTCTTCTACTCTACTGTGTTTCCTATAGGGCCAGCACAGTGAGCTTGCACAGAACAAAAGAAGTGTGCTTCCTACACAAACAGACATATCTAGTTCAATTCAGCTTAGGAAACTGACAAGAACAGTATACCCTCTTCAGTCAAATACACTGCACATGCTGGGAACAGACACCAGTGCTATTTGCCCTGTGTATGACAATGGGAGCCCAACAGTGACTCTTCTTACCAGAAAACAACTCTTGCTTGTAGGACCAGAAACTGCATGGGATTCAACTCCATTTAGGACTGGGAAACAAACCCTAGCTTTCCTTACAAGAAACACACTCTGCTTTTGAGAAAAGAGCACTCTTCTACTCTACTGTGTTTCCTATAGTGCCAGAACATTGAGCTTGCTGAGAACAAAAGAACTGTGCTTCCTACACACACGGGCCATATCTAGTTCAACTCTGCTTAGGAAACTCACAAGAACAGTAGCTCCTCTTCAGTCCAATACACTGTACTTGCTGGGAACAGACGCCAGTGCTATTTGCACTGTGTACAGCAATGGGAGCACAATAGTGACTCTTCTTACCAGAAAACAACTCTTGCTCATAGGACCAGAAACTGCATGTGATTCAACTCCATTTAGGACTGGGAAACAAACGCTAGCTCGCCTTACAAGAAACACACTCTGCTTTTGAGAAAAGAGCACTCTTCTACTCTATTGTGTTTCCTATGGTGTCTGAACAGAGAGCTTGCTAAGAACAAAAGAACTGGGCTTCCTATATCCGGGCCATATCTACTTCAACTCTGCTTAAGAAACTGATGAGAGAAGTAGCTCCTCTTCAGTCCAATACACTGCAGTTGCTGGGAACAGACGCCAGTGCTATTTTCCATGTGTATGACAATGGGAGCGCAATAGTGACTCTTCTTAACACAAATCAACTCTTGCTCGTAGGACCAGAAACTGCATGTGACTCAACTCCATTTAGTATTGGGAAAGAAACGCTAGCTCGCCTTACAAGAAACACACTCTGCTTTTGAGAATAGGGCACTCATCTACTCTACTGTGTTTCCTATGGGGTTCAAACAGTGAGCTTGCTCAGAACAAAAGAACTGTGCTTCCTACACACACGGGTCATATCTAGTTCAACTCTGCTTAGGAAACTGACAAGAACAGTAGCTCCTCTTCAGTCCAATACACTGTACTTGCTGGGAACAGACGCCAGTGCTATTTGCACTGTGTATGGCAATGGGAGCGCAAAAGTGACTTTCCTTTCCAGAAAACAACTCTTGCTCGTAGGACCTGAAACTGCATGTGATTCAACTCCATTTAGTACTGGGAAACAAACGCTAGCTCACCTTACAAGAAACACACTCTGCTTTTGAGGAAAGAGCACTCTTCTACTCTACTTTGTTTCCTATAGGGACAGAACAGTGAGCTTGCTGAGTACAAAAGAACTGTGCTTCCTACACACATGGGTCATATCTAGTTCAACTCTGCTTAGGAACCTGACAAAAACAGTAGATCCTCTTCAGTCCAATACACTGTACATTCTGGGAACAGAAGCCAGTGCTATTTGCGCTGTGTATGACAATGGGAGCGCAATAGTGACACTTCTTACCAGAAAACAACTCTTGCTCGTAGGACCAGAAACTGCATGTGATTCAACTCCATTTAGGACTGGGAAACAAACGCTAGCTCGCCTTAGAAAAATACACTTTGCTTTTGAGAAAAGAGCACTCTTCTACTCTACGGTGTTTCCTATGGGGTCCAAACAGTGAGCTTGCTCAGAACAAAAAAACTGTGCTTTCCACACACACGGGCCATATCTGGTACAACTCTGCTTAGAAACTGACAGGAACAGTAGCTCCTCTTCAGTCCAATACACTGTACTCGCTAGGAACAGACGCCAGTGCTATTTGCCCTGTGTATGACAATGGGAGCGCAATAGTGACTCTTCTTACCAGAAAACAACTCTTGCTCTTAGTACCAGAAACTGCATGTGATTCAACTCCATATAGGACTGGGAAAAAAACGCTAGCTCGCCTTACAAGAAACACACTCTGCTTTAGAGAAAAGAGCACTCTTCTACTCTACTGTGTTTCCTATAGGGCCAGAACAGTGAGCTTGCTCAGAACAAAAGTACTGTACTTCCTACATACACGGGCCATATCTAGTTCAACTCTGCTTAGGAAACTGAGAAGAAAAGTAGCTCTTCTTCAGTCCAATACACTGTACATGCTGAGAACAGACGCGAGTGCAATTTGCACTGTGTATGGCAATGAGAGCACAATAGTGACATTTCTTACCAGAAAACAACTATTGCTCATAGGACCAAAAACTTCATGTGATTCAACTCCATTTACAACTGGGAAATAAATGCTAGCTCACCTTACAAGAAACACACTCTGCTTTTGAGAAAAGAGCACTCTTCTACTCTGCTGTGTTTCCTATAGGGCCAGCACAGTGAGCTTGCACAGAACAAAAGAAGTGTGCTTCCTACACAAACAGACATATCTAGTTCAATTCAGCTTAGGAAACTGACAAGAACAGTATACCCTCTTCAGTCAAATACACTGCACATGCTGGGAACAGACACCAGTGCTATTTGCCCTGTGTATGACAATGGGAGCCCAACAGTGACTCTTCTTACCAGAAAACAACTCTTGCTTGTAGGACCAGAAACTGCATGGGATTCAACTCCATTTAGGACTGGGAAACAAACCCTAGCTTTCCTTACAAGAAACACACTCTGCTTTTGAGAAAAGAGCACTCTTCTACTCTACTGTGTTTCCTATAGTGCCAGAACATTGAGCTTGCTGAGAACAAAAGAACTGTGCTTCCTACACACACGGGCCATATCTAGTTCAACTCTGCTTAGGAAACTCACAAGAACAGTAGCTCCTCTTCAGTCCAATACACTGTACTTGCTGGGAACAGACGCGAGTGCTATTTGCACTGTGTACAGCAATGGGAGCACAATAGTGACTCTTCTTACCAGAAAACAACTCTTGCTCATAGGACCAGAAACTGCATGTGATTCAACTCCATTTAGGACTGGGAAACAAACGCTAGCTCGCCTTACAAGAAACTCACTCTGCTTTTGAGAAAAGAGCACTCTTCTACTCTATTGTGTTTCCTATGGTGTCTGAACAGAGAGCTTGCTAAGAACAAAAGAACTGTGCTTCTTATATCCGGGCCATATCTACTTCAACTCTGCTTAGGAAACTGACAAGAGAAGTAGCTCCTCTTCAGTCCAATACACTGCAGTTGCTGGGAACAGACACCAGTGCTATTTGCCATGTGTATGACAATGGGAGCGCAATAGTGACTCTTCTTACCAGAAAAAACTCTTGCTAGTAAGACCAGAAAATGCATGTGATTCAACTCTATTTAGGACTGGGAAACAAACGCTAGCTCGCCTTACAAGAAACATACTCTCCTTTTGAGAAAAGAGCACTCTTCTACTCTACTGTGTTTTCTAAGGGGTCCGAACAGTGAGCTTGCTGAGAACAAAAGAACTGTGCTTTCTACACACACGGGCCATATCTAGTTCAATTCTGGTTAGGAAACTGACAAAAACAGTAGCTCCTCTTCAGTCCAATACACTGTACTTGCTGGGAAGAGAAGCGAGGGCTATTTGCAATATGTATGGCAAAGGGAGCGCAATAGTGACTCTTCTTACCAGAAAACAAGTCTTGCTCGTAGGACCAGAAAGTGCATGTGTATTTCAACTCCATTTAGGACTGGGAAACAAACGCTAGCTCGCCTTACAAGAAACACACTCTGCTTTTGAGAAAAGAGCACTCTTCTACTCTACTGTGTTTCCTATAGGGCTAGAACAGTGACCTTGCTCAGAACAAAAGAACTGTGCTTCCTACACACACGGGCCATATCTAGTTCAATTCTCCTTAGGAAAATGACAAGAACAGTATCCTCTCTTCAGTCCAATACACTCTACTTGCTGGGAACAGACGCGAGTGCTATTTTTACTGTGTATGGCCATGGGAGCGCAATAGTGACTCTTCTTACCAGAAAAAAACTCTTCCTCTTAGGACCAGAAACTGCATGTGATTCAACTCGATTTAGGACTGGGAAACAAACGCTAGCTCGCCTTACAAGAAACACACTCTGCTTTTGAGAAAAGAGCACTCTTCTACTCTACTGTGTTTCCTGTAGGGCCAGAACAGTGAGCTTGCTCAGAACAAAAGAACTGTGCTTCCTAGACACGGGCCATATCTAGTTCAATTCTGCATAGGAAACTGACAAGAACTGTAGCTACTCTTCAGTCCAATACACTGTACTTGCTGGGAACAGACGCTAGCGCTATTTGCACTGTGTATGGCAATGGGAGCACAATAGTGACTCTTCTAACCAGAAAACAACTCTTGCTCGTAAGACCAAAAACTGCATTTGATTCCACTCCATTTAGGACTGGGAAACAAACCCTAGCTTGCCTTACAAGAAACACACTCTGCTTTTGAGAAAAGAGCACTCTTCTACTCTACTCTGTTTCCAATGGGGTCCGAACAGTGAGCTTGCTGAGAACAAAAGAAATGTGCTTCCTACACACACGAGCCATATCTAGTTCAACTCTGCTTAGGAAACTCACAAGAACAGTAGCTCCTCTTCAGTCCAATACACTGTACTTGGTGGGAACAGACGCGAGTGCTATTTGCACTGTGTACGGCAATAAGTGCACAATAGTGAATCCTCTTACCAGGAAACAACTCTTGCTCTTAGGACCAAACTGCATTTGATTCAATCCACTTAGGACTGGGAAACAAACGCTAGCTCGCCTTACAAGAAACACGCTCTGCTTTTGAGAATAGGGCACACATCTACTCTACTGTGTTTCCTATGAGGTCCGAACAGTGAGCTTGCTGAGAACAAAAGAACTGTGCTTCCTACACACACGGGCCATATCTAGTTCAACTCTGCTTAGGAAACTGACAAGAACAGTAGCTCCTCTTCAGTCCAATACAATGTACTTGTTGGGAACAGACGCGAGTGCTATTTGCACTGTGTATGGCAAAGGGAGCGCAATAGTGACTCTTCTTACCATAAAACAACTCTTGCTTGTAGGACCAGAAACTGCATGTGTATTTCAACTCCATTTAGGACTGGGAAACAAATGCTAGCTCGCCTTACAAGAAACACACTCTGCTTTTGAGAAAAGAGCACTATTCTACTCTACATTTTTTCCTATGGGGTTTGAACAGTGAGCTTGCTGAGAACAAAAGAACTGTGCTTCCTACACACACGGGCCATATCTAGTTCAACTCTGCTTAGGAAACTGACAAGAACAGTAGATCCTCTTCAGTCCAATACATTGTACTTGCTGGGAACAGACGCCAGTGCTATTTGCATTGTGTATGACAATGGGAGCGCAATAGTGACTCTTCTTATCACAAAACAATTCTTGCTCTTAGGACCAGAAACTGCATGTGATTCAACTACATTTAGGACTGGGAAACAAACGCTAGCTAGCCTTACAAGAAACACACTCTGCTTTTGAGAAAAGAGTCCTTTTCTATTCTACTGTGTTTCCTATAGGGCCAGAACAGTGAGCTTGCTCAGAACAAAAGAACTGTGCTTCCTACACACACGGGCCATATCTAGTTTAATTCTCCTTAGGAAACTTACAAGAACAGTAGATCCTCTTCATTCCAATACACTGTGGTTACTGGGAACAGACGCCAGTGCCATTTGCCCTGTGTATGACAATGGGAGCGCAATAGTGACTCTTCTTACCACAAAACAACTCTTGCCCGTAGGAACAGAGACTACATGTGATTCAACTCTATTTAGGATTGGGAAACAAACGCTAGATCGCCTTACAGGAAACACACTCTGCTTTTGAGAATAGGGCACACATCTACTCTACTGTTTTTCCTATGGGGTCCAAACAGTGAGCTTGCTCAGAACAAAAGAACTGTGCTTCCTACACACATGGGTCATATTTAGTTCAACTCTGCTTAGGAAACTGACAAGAACAGTAGCTCCTCTTCAGTCCAATACACTGTACTTGCTGGGAACAGACGCGAGTGCTATTTGCACTGTGTATGGCAATGGGAGCGCAATAGTGACTTTCCTTAGCAGAAAACTACTCTTGCTTGTAGGACCTGAAACTGCATGTGATTCAACTCCATTTAGGACTGGGAAACAAACGCTAGCTCGCCTTACAAGAAACACACTCTGCTTTTGAGGAAAGAGCACCCTTCTACTCTACTGTGTTTCCTATAGGGCCAGAAGAGTGAGCTTGCTGAGTACAAAAGAACTGTGCTTCCTACACACCTGGGCCATATCTATCTCAACACTGCTTAGGAACCTGACAAGAACATTAGCTCCTCTTCAGCCCAATACACTGTACTTGCTGGAAACAGATGCGGGGGCTATTTGCACTGTGTATGGCAATGGGAGCGCAATAGTGACTTTCCTTACCAGAAAACAACTCTTGCGTGTAGGACCAAAAACTGCATGGGATTCAACTCCATTTAGGACTGGGAAACAAACGCTAGCTCGCCTTACAAGAAACACACTCTGCTTTTGAGAAAAGAGCACTCTTCTACTCTACTGTGTTTCCTATAGTGCCAGAACATTGAGCTTGCTGAGAACAAAAGAAATGTGCTTCCTACACACACGGGCCATATCTAGTTCAACTCTGCTTAGGAAACTCACAAGAACAGTAGCTCCTCTTCAGTCCAATACACTGTACTTGCTGGGAACAGACGCGAGTGCTATTTGCACTGTGTACAGCAATGGGAGCACAATAGTGTCTCTTCTTACCAGAAAACAACTCTTGCTCATAGGACCAGAAACTGCATGTGATTCAACTCCATTTAGGACTGGGAAACAAACGCTAGCTCGCCTTACAAGAAACACACTCTGCTTTTGAGAAAAGAGCACTCTTCTACTCTATTGTGTTTCCTATGGTGTCTGAACAGAGAGCTTGCTAAGAACAAAAGAACTGTGCTTCCTATATCCGGGCCATATCTACTTCAACTCTGCTTAGGAAACTGACAAGAGAAGTAGCTCCTCTTCAGTCCAATACACTGCAGTTGCTGGGAACAGACACAGGTGCTATTTGCCATGTGTATGACAAAGGGAGCACAATAGTGACTCTTCTTACCAGAAAAAACTCTTGCTTGTAAGACCAGAAAATGCATGTGATTCAACTCTATTTAGGACTGGGAAACAAACGCTAGCTCGCCTTACAAGAAACACACTCTCCTTTTGAGAAAAGAGCACTCTTCTACTCTACTGTGTTTTCTAAGGGGTCCGAACAGTGAGCTTGCTGAGAACAAAAGAACTGTGCTTCCTACACACACGGGCCATATCTAGTTCAACTCTGCTTAGGAAACTGACAAGAACAGTAGCTCCTCTTCAGTCCAATACAATGTACTTGTTGGGAACAGACGCGAGTGCTATTTGCACTGTGTATGGCAAAGGGAGCGCAATAGTGACTCTTCTTACCATAAAACAACTCTTGCTTGTAGGACCAGAAACTGCATGTGTATTTCAACTCCATTTAGGACTGGGAAACAAATGCTAGCTCGCCTTACAAGAAACACACTCTGCTTTTGAGAAAAGAGCACTATTCTACTCTACATTTTTTCCTATGGGGTTTGAACAGTGAGCTTGCTGAGAACAAAAGAACTGTGCTTCCTACACACACGGGCCATATCTAGTTCAACTCTGCTTAGGAAACTGACAAGAACAGTAGATCCTCTTCAGTCCAATACATTGTACTTGCTGGGAACAGACGCCAGGGCTATTTGCATTGTGTATGACAATGGGAGCGCAATAGTGACTCTTCTTATCACAAAACAATTCTTGCTCTTAGGACCAGAAACTGCATGTGATTCAACTACATTTAGGACTGGGAAACAAACGCTAGCTAGCCTTACAAGAAACACACTCTGCTTTTGAGAAAAGAGTCCTTTTCTATTCTACTGTGTTTCCTATAGGGCCAGAACAGTGAGCTTGCTCAGAACAAAAGAACTGTGCTTCCTACACACACGGGCCATATCTAGTTTAATTCTCCTTAGGAAACTTACAAGAACAGTAGATCCTCTTCATTCCAATACACTGTGGTTACTGGGAACAGACGCCAGTGCCATTTGCCCTGTGTATGACAATGGGAGCGCAATAGTGACTCTTCTTATCACAAAACAACTCTTGCCCGTAGGAACAGAGACTGCATGTGATTCAACTCTATTTAGGATTGGGAAACAAACGCTAGATCGCCTTACAGGAAACACACTCTGCTTTTGAGAATAGGGCACACATCTACTCTACTGTTTTTCCTATGGGGTCCAAACAGTGAGCTTGCTCAGAACAAAAGAACTGTGCTACCTACACACATGGGTCATATTTAGTTCAACTCTGCTTAGGAAACTGACAAGAACAGTAGCTCCTCTTCAGTCCAATACACTGTACTTGCTGGGAACAGACGCGAGTGCTATTTGCACTGTGTATGGCAATGGGAGCGCAATAGTGACTTTCCTTAGCAGAAAACTACTCTTGCTTGTAGGACCTGAAACTGCATGTGATTCAACTCCATTTAGGACTGGGAAACAAACGCTAGCTCGCCTTACAAGAAACACACTCTGCTTTTGAGGAAAGAGCACCCTTCTACTCTACTGTGTTTCCTATAGGGCCAGAAGAGTGAGCTTGCTGAGTACAAAAGAACTGTGCTTCCTACACACCTGGGCCATATCTATCTCAACACTGCTTAGGAACCTGACAAGAACATTAGCTCCTCTTCAGCCCAATACACTGTACTTGCTGGAAACAGATGCGGGGGCTATTTGCACTGTGTATGGCAATGGGAGCGCAATAGTGACTTTCCTTACCAGAAAACAACTCTTGCGTGTAGGACCAAAAACTGCATGGGATTCAACTCCATTTAGGACTGGGAAACAAACGCTAGCTCGCCTTACAAGAAACACACTCTGCTTTTGAGAAAAGAGCACTCTTCTACTCTACTGTGTTTCCTATAGTGCCAGAACATTGAGCTTGCTGAGAACAAAAGAAATGTGCTTCCTACACACACGGGCCATATCTAGTTCAACTCTGCTTAGGAAACTCACAAGAACAGTAGCTCCTCTTCAGTCCAATACACTGTTCTTGCTGGGAACAGACGCGAGTGCTATTTGCACTGTGTACAGCAATGGGAGCACAATAGTGTCTCTTCTTACCAGAAAACAACTCTTGCTCATAGGACCAGAAACTGCATGTGATTCAACTCCATTTAGGACTGGGAAACAAACGCTAGCTCGCCTTACAAGAAACACACTCTGCTTTTGAGAAAAGAGCACTCTTCTACTCTATTGTGTTTCCTATGGTGTCTGAACAGAGAGCTTGCTAAGAACAAAAGAACTGTGCTTCCTATATCCGGGCCATATCTACTTCAACTCTGCTTAGGAAACTGACAAGAGAAGTAGCTCCTCTTCAGTCCAATACACTGCAGTTGCTGGGAACAGACACAGGTGCTATTTGCCATGTGTATGACAAAGGGAGCACAATAGTGACTCTTCTTACCAGAAAAAACTCTTGCTTGTAAGACCAGAAAATGCATGTGATTCAACTCTATTTAGGACTGGGAAACAAACGCTAGCTCGCCTTACAAGAAACACACTCTCCTTTTGAGAAAAGAGCACTCTTCTACTCTACTGTGTTTTCTAAGGGGTCCGAACAGTGAGCTTGCTGAGAACAAAAGAACTGTGCTTTCTACACACACGGGCCATATCTAGTTCAATTCTGGTTAGGAAACTGACGAGAACAGTAGATCCTCTTCAGTCCAATACACTGTACTTGCTGGAAACAGACGCGAGTGCTATTTGTACTGTGTAGAGCAATGGGAGCACAATAGTGACTCTTCTTACCAGAAAACAACTCTTGCTCGTAAGACCAAAAACTGCATGTGATTCAACTCGATTTAGGACTGGGAAACAAACGCTAGCTCGCCTTACAAGAAACACACTCTGCTTTTCAGAAAAGAGCACTCTTCTACTCTACTGTGTTTCCTGTAGGGCCAGAACAGTGAGCTTGCTCAGAACAAAAGAACTGTGCTTCCTAGACACATGGGCCATATCTAGTTTAATTCTGCATAGGAAACTGACAAGAACAGTAGCTCCTCTTCAGTCCAATACACTGTACTTGTTGGGAACAGACGCGAGTGCTATTTGCACTGTGTACAGCAATGGGAGCGCAATAGTTACTCTTCTTACCAAAAACAACTCTTGCTCGTAGGACCAGAAACTGCAGGTGATTCAACTCGATTTAGGACTGGGAAACAAACGCTAGCTCGCCTTACAAGAAACACACTCTGCTTTTGAGAAAAGAGCACTCTTCTACTCTACTGTGTTTCCTGTAGGGCCAGAACAGTGAGCTTGCTCAGAACAAAAGAACTGTGCTTCCTAGACACGGGCCATATCTAGTTCAATTCTGCATAGGAAACTGACAAGAACAGTAGCTCCTCTTCAGTCCAATACACTGTAATTGCTGGGAACAGACTCGAGTGCTATTTGCACTATGTATGTCAATGGGAACGCATTAGTGACTCTTCTTACCAGAAAACAACTCTTGCTCGTAAGACCAAAAACTGCATTGGATTCAACTCCATTTAGGACTGGGAAACAAACCCTAGCTTTCCTTACAAGAAACACACTCTGCTTTTGAGAAAAGAGCACTCTTCTACTCTAATGTGTTTCTTATAGGGCCAGAACAGTGAGCTTGCTCAGAACAAAAGAACTGTGCTTCCTACACACACGGGCCATATCTAGTTCAACTCTGCTTAGGAAACTGACAAGAAGAGGAGCTCCTCTTCAGTCCAATACACTGTACTTGCTGGGAACAAACGCGAGTGCTATTTGCACTGTGAACAGCAATGGGAGCACAACAGTGACTCTTCTTACCAGAAAACAACTCTTGCTCTTAGTACCAGAAACTGCATGTGATTCAACTCCATTTAGGACTGGGAAACAAACACTAGCTCGCCTTTCTAGAAACACGCTCTGCTTTTGAGGAAAGAGCACTCTTCTACTCCACTGTGTTTCCTATAAGGCAAGAACAGTGAGCTTGCTGAGAACAAAAGAACTGTGCTTCCTACACACACGGGCCATATCTAGTTCAACTATGCTTAGGAACCTGAGAAGAACAGTAGCTCCTCTTCAGTCCAATACACTGTACATGCTGGGAACAGACGCCAGTGCTATTTGCCCTGTGTATGACAATGGGAGCATAATAGTGACTCTTCTTACCAGAATACAACTCTTGCTCCTAGGCCCAGAAACTGCATGTGATTCAGCTCCATTTAGGACTGGGAAACAAACGCTAGCTCGCCTGACATGAAACACACTCTGTTTTTTAGAAAAGAGCACTCTTCTACTCTGCTGTGTTTCCTATAGGGCCAGAACAGTGAGCTTTCTCAGAACAAAAGAACTGTGCTTCCTACACACACGGGCCATATCTAGTTCAACTCTGGATTGGAAACTGATGAGAACAGTAGCTCCTTTTCAGTCCAAAACACTGTACTTGCTTCGAACAGGCGCGAGTGCTATTTGCACTGTGTATGGAAATGGAGCGCAATAGTGACTTTCCTTACCAAAAAACAACTCTTGCTCGTAGGACCAAAAACTGCATGTGATTCAACTCCATTTAGGACTGGGAAACAAACACTAGCTCGCCTTACAAGAAACACAGTCTTCTTTTTGGGTAAAGAGCACTCTTCTACTCTACTGTGTTTTCTACGGGGTCCGAACAGTGAGCTTGCTGAGAACAAAAGAACTGTGCTTCCTACACACTCACACCATATCTAATTCAACTCTGCTTAGGAAAATGACATGAACAGTAGCTCCTCTTCAGTCCAATACACTGTACTTGCTGGGAACAGATGCGAGTGCTATTTGCACTGTGTATGGAAATGGGAACACAATAGTGACTTTCATTACCAGAAAACAACTCTTGCTCGTAGGACCAGAAACTGCATGTGATTCAACTCCATTTAGGACTTGGAAACAAATGCTAGCTCACCTTACAAGAAACACACTCTGCTTTTGAGAAAACAGCACTCTTCTACTCTACTGTGTTTCCTATAGCTCCAAAACAGTGAGCTTGCTCAGAACAAAAGAACTGTGCTTCCTACACAAGGCCATATCTCGTTCAATTCTGCTTAGTAAACTGAGAAGAACAGTAGATGCTCTTCAGTCCAATACACTGTACATGCTGGGAACAAACGCCAGTGCGATTTGCACTGTGTATGGCAATGGGAGCGCAATAGTGACTCTTCTTACCAGAAAACAACTCTTGCTCGTAGGACCAGAAACTGCATGTGATTCAACTCCATTAAGAACTGGGAAACAAACACTAGCTTGCCTTACAAGAAACACTTTCTGCTTTTGAGAAAAGAGCACTCTTCTACTCTACTGTGTTTCCTATAGGGCCAGAACAGTGAGCTTGCTCAGAAGAAAAGAACTGTGCTTCCTACACACACGTGCCATATCTAGTTCAACTCTGCTTAGGAAACTGACAAGAACAGTAGCTCCTCTTCAGTCCAATACACTGTACTTGCTGGGAACAGACGCGAGTGCTATTTTTACTGTGTATGGCAATGGGAGCGCAATAGTGACTCTTCTTACCAGAAAACAACTCTTGCTCGTAGGACCAAAAACTGCATTTGATTCACCTCCATTTAGGACTGGGAAACAAACGCTAGCTAGACTTAAAAGAAACACACTCTGCATTTGAGAAAAGAGCACTCCTCTACTCTACTGTGTTTCCTACAGGGCTAGAACAGTGAGCTTGCTCAGAACAAAAGAACTGTGCTCCCTACACACACGGGCCATATCTAGTTCAATTCTGCTTACGAAACTGACAAGAACAGTAGCCTCTCTTCAGTCCAATACACTGTACTTGCTGGGAACAGACGCGAGTGCTATTTGCACTGTGTATGGCAAAGGGAGCGCTAAATGGACTCTTCTTACCAGAAAACAACTCTCGCTCGTAGGACCAGAAACTGCATGTGTATTTCAACTCCATTTAGGACTGGGAAACAAACGCTAGCTCGCCTTACAAGAAACACACTCTGCTTTTGACAAAAGAGCACTCTTCTACTCTACTTTGTTTCCAATGGGGTCCATACAGAGAAATTACTCAGAACAAAAGAACTGTGCTTCCTACACTCGGGCCATATCTAGTTCAACTCTGCTGAGGAAACTGACAAGAGAAGTAGCTCCTCTTCAGTCCTATACACTGTACTTGCTGGCAACAGATGCCAGTGCTATTTGCACTGTGTATGGCAATGGGAGCGCAATAGTGACTTTCCTTACCAGAAAGCAACTCTTGCTCGTAGGACCAAAAACTGCATGTGATTCAACTCCATTTAGGACTGGGAAACAAATGCTAGCTCGCCTTACAAGTAACACACTCTGCTTTTGAGGAAGGAGCACTCTTCTACTCTTCTGTGTTTCCTTTAGCGCCAGAACAGTGAGCTTGCTCAGAACAAAAGAACTGTGCTTCCTACACACACGGACATATCTAGTTCAATTCTCCTTAAGAAACTGACAAGAACAGTAGATCCTCTTCAGTCCAATACACTGTACTTGCTGGGAACAGACGCGAGTGCTATTTGCACTGTGCATGGCAATGGGAGCGCAATTGTGACACTTCATACCACAAAACAACTCTTGCTCATAGGACCAGAAACTGCATGTGATTCAACTCCATTTAGGACTGGGAAACAAGCGCTAGCTCGCCTTACAAGAAACACACTCTGCTTTTGAGAAAAGAGCACTCTTCTACTCTACTGTGTTTCCTATAGGACCAGAACATTGTGCTTGCTCAGAACAAAAGAACTGTGCTTCCTACACACACGGGCCATATCTAATTCAACTCTGCTTAGGAAAGTTACGAGAACAGTAGATCCTCTTCAGTCCAATACACTGTACTTGCTGGGAACAGACGCGAGTGCTATTTGCACTGTGTACGGCAATGGATGCACAAGAGTGACTCTTCTTACCAGAAAACAACTCTTGCTCTTAGGACCTGAAACTGCATTTGATTCAATCCACTTAGGGATGGGAAACAAACGATAGCTCGCCTTACACGAAACACGCTCTGCTTTTGAGAATAGGGCACACATCTACTCTACTTTGTTTCCTATGGGGTCCAAACAGTGAGCTTGCTCAGAACAAAAGAACTGTACTTCCTACACACACGGGCCATATCTAGTTCAACTCTGCTTAGGAAACTGACAGGAGCAGTAGATCCTCTTCAGTCCAATACACTGTACTTGCTGGGAACAGACGCCAGTGCTATTTGCACTGTGTATGAATATGGGAGCGCAAAAGTGACTCTTCTTACCAGAAAAAAACTCTTGCTCGTAGGACCAGAAACTGCATGGGATTCAACTCCATTTAGCACTGGGAAACAAACGCTAGCTCGCCTTACAAGAAACACACTCTGCTTTTGAGAAAAGAGCACTCTTTTATTCTACTGTGTTTCCTGTAGGGCCAAAACAGAGAGCTTGCTCAGAAAAAAAGAACTGTGCTTCCTACACACACGGGTCATATCTAGTTAAACTCTGCTTAGGAACCTGACAAGAACAGTAGATCCTCTTCAGTGTAATACACTGTACATGCTGGGAACAGATGCCAGTGCTATTTGCCCTGTGTATGACAATGGAAGCCCAATAGTGACTCTTCTTACCAGAAAACAACTCTTGCTCGTAGGACCAAAAACTTCATGTGATTCAACTCCATTTATAACTGGGAAATAAATGCTAGCTCACCTTACAAGAAACACACTCTGCTTTTGAGAAAAGAGCACTCTTCTACTCTACTGTGTTTCCTATAGGGCCAGCACAGTGAGCTTGCAAAGAACAAAAGAAGTGTGCTTCCTACACACACAGACATATCTAGTTCAATTCAGCTTAGGAAACTGACAGGAACAGTATACCCTCTTCAGTCAACTACACTGCACATGCTGGGAACATACACCAGTGCTATTTGCCCTGTGTAGGACAATGGGAGCCCAACAGTGACTCTTCTTACCAGAAAACAACTCTTGCTTGTAGGACCAGAAACTGCATGGGATTCAACTCCATTTAGGACTGGGAAATAAACGCTAGCTCGCCTTACAAGAAACACACTCTGCTTTTGAGAAAAGAGCACTCTTCTACTCTGCTGTGTTTCCTATAGTGCCAGAACATTGAGCTTGCTGAGAACAAAAGAACTGTGCTTCCTACACACACGGGCCATATCTAGTTCAACTCTGCTTAGGAAACTCACAGAACAGTAGCTCCTCTTCCGTCCAATACACTGTACTTGCTGGGAACAGACGCGAGTGCTATTTGCACTGTGTACAGCAATGGGAGCAGAATAGTGACTCTTCTTACCAGAAAACAACTCTTGCTCGTAGGACCTGAAACTGCATGTGATTCAACTCCATTTAGGACTTGGAAAGAAACGCTAGCTTGCCTTACAAGAAACTCACTCTGCTTTTGAGAAAACAGCACTCTTCTACTCTACTGTGTTTCCTATAGCGCCAGAACAGTGAGCTTGCTCAGAACATAAGAACTGTGCTTCCTTCACACACGGGCCATATCTAGTTCAACTCTGCTTAGGAAACTGACAAGAACAGTAGATCCTCTTGAGTCCAATACACTGTACTTGCTGGTAACAGACGCCAGTGCTATTTGCATTGTGTATGACAATGGGAGCACAATAGTGACTCTTCTTACCACAAAACAATTCTTGCTCGTAGGACCAGAAACTGCATGTGATTCAACTACATTTAGGACTGGGAAACAAACGCTAGCTAGCCTTACAAGAAACACACTCTGCTTTTGAGAAAAGAGCCCTTTTCTACTCTACTGTGTTTTCTATAGGGCCAGAACAGTGAGCTTGCTCAGAACAAAAGAACTGTGCTTCCTACACACACGGGCCATATCTAGTTCAATTCTTTTTAGGAAACTGACAAGAACAGTAGATCCTATTCAGTCCAATACACTGTGCTTACTGGGAACAGACGCCAGTGCCATTTGCCCTGTGTATGACAATGGGAGCGCAATAGTGACTCTTCTTACCACAAAACAACTCTTTCCCGTAGGACCAGAAACTGCATGTGATTCAACTCCATTTAGGATTGGGAAACAAACGCTAGCTCGCCTTACAGGAAACACAATCTGCTTTTGAGAATAGGGCACACATCTACTCTACTGTGTTTCCTATGGGGCCCAAACAGTGAGCTTGCTCAGAACAAAAGAACTGTGCTTCCTACACACACGGGTCATATTTAGTTCAACTCTGCTTAGGAAACTGACAAGAACAGTAGCTCCTCTTCAGTCCAATACACTGTACTTGCTGGGAACAGACGCGAGAGCTATTTGCACTGTGTATGGCAATGGGAGCACAATAGTGACTTTCCTTACCAGAAAACAACTCTTGCTCGTAGGACCTGAAACTGCATGTGATTCAACTCCATTTAGGACTGGGAAACAAACGCTAGCTCGCCTTACAAGAAACACACTCTGCTTTTGAGGAAAGAGCACACTTCTACTCTACTGTGTTTCCTATACGGCCAGAACATTGAGCTTGCTGAGTACAAAAGAACTGTGCTTCCTAAACACATGGGCCATATCTAGCTCAACACTGCTTAGGAACCTGACAAGAACAGGAGATCCTCTTCAGTCCAATACACTGTACATGCTGGGAACAGAAGCCAGTGCTATTTGCGCTGTGTATGAAAATGGGAGTGCAATAGTGACTCTTCTTACCAGAAAACAACTCTTGCTTGTAGGACCAGAAACTGCATGTGATTCAACTCCATTTAGGACTGGGAAACAAACGCTAGCTCGCCTTACAAGAAACACACTCTTCTTCTTGAGTAAAGTACACTCTTCAATTCTACTGTGATTTCTATGAGGTCCGAACTGTGAGCTTGCTGAGAACAAAAGAACTGTGCTTCCTACACACTCGCGCCATATCTAATTCAACTCTGCTTAGGAAAATGACAAGAACATTAGCTCCTCTTCAGCCCAATACACTGTACTTGCTGGGAACAGATGCAAGGGTTATTTGCACTGTGTTTGGCAATGGGAGCACAATAGTGACTTTCCTTACCCGTAAGCAACTCTTGCGTGTAGGACCAAAAACTGCATGTGATTCAACTCCATTTAGAACTTGGAAAGAAACGCTAGCTCGTCTTACAAGAAACACACTCTGCTTTTGAGAAAACAGCACTCTTCTACTCTACTGTGTTTCCTATAGCGCCAGAACAGTGAGCTTGCTCAGAACAAAAGTACTGTGCTTCCTACACACACGGGCCATATCTAGTTCAATTCTCCTTAGGAAACTGAGAAGAACAGTAGCTCCTCTTCAGTCCAATACACTGTGCTTACTGGGAACAGACGCCAGTGCCATTTGCCCTGTGTATGACAATGGGAGCGCAATAGTGACTCTTCTTACCACAAAACAACTCTTGCTTGTAGGACCAGAAACTGCATGTGATTCAACTCCATTTAGGATTGGGAAACAAACGCTAACTCGCCTTACAAGAAACACACTCTGCTTTTGAGAATAGGGCCCATATCTACTCTACTGTTTTTCCTATGGGGTCCAAACAGTGAGCTTGCTCAAAATAAAAGAACTGAACTTCCTACACACACGTGCCATATCTAGTTCAACTCTGCTTAGGAAACTGACGAGAACAGTAGCTCCTCTTCAGTCCAATACACTGCACTTGCTGGGCACATACGCGAGTGCTATTTGCACTGTGTACAGCAATGGGAGCGCAATAGTTACTCTTCTTACCAGAAAACAACTCTTGTTCGTAGGACCAGAAAGTGAATGTCATTCAACTCCATTTAGGACTGGGAAACAAACGCTAGCTCACCTTACAAGAAACACACTCTTCTTCTTGAGTAAAGTACACTCTTCAACTCAACTGTGATTTCTATGGGATCCGAACCGTGAGGTTGCTGAGAACAAAAAAACTGTACTTCCTACACACTCGCGCAATATCTAATTCAACTCTTCTTAGGATCCTGACAAGAACAGTAGATCCTCTTCAGTCCAATACACTGTACATGCTGGGAACAGACGCCAGAGGTATTTGACCTGTGTATGACAATGGGAGCGCAATAGTTACTCTTATTACCAGAAAAAACTCTTGCTCGTAGGACCAGAAACTGCATGTGATTCAATTCCATTTAGCACTGGGAAACAAACGGTAGCTCGCCCTACAAGAAACACACTCTGCTTTTGAGAAAAGAGCACTCTTTTACTCTACTGTGTTTTCTATGGGGTCCGAACAGTGAGCTTGCTGAGAACAAAAGAACTGTGCTTCCTACACACACGGGCCATATCTAGTTCAACTCTGCTTAGGAAACTGACAAGAACAGTAGCTCCTCTTCAGTCCAATACACTGTACTTGTTGGGAACAGACTCGAGTGCTATTTGCACTGTGTATGGCAAAGGGAGCGCAATAGTGACTCTTCTTACCAGAAAACAACTCTTGCTTGTAGGACCAGAAACTGCAAGTGTATTTCAAATCCATTTAGGAATGGGAAACAAATGCTAGCTCGCCTTACAGGAAACACACTCTGCTTTTGAGAATAGGGCACACATCTACTCTACTGTGTTTCCTATGGGGTCCAAACAGTGAGCTTGCTCAGAACAAAAGAACTGTGCTTCCTACACACACGGGTCATATTTAGTTCAACTGTGCTTAGGAAACTGACAAGAACAGTAGATCCTCTTCAGTCCAATACACTGTACTTGCTGGGAAGAGACGCGAGAGCTATTTGCACTGTGTATGGCAATGGGAGGACAATAGTGACTTTCCTTACCAGAAAACAACTCTTGCTTGTTGGAACAGAAACTGCATGTGATTCAACTCCATTTAGGACTGGGAAACAAACGCTAGCTCGCCTTACAAGAAACACACTCTTCTTCTTGAGTAAAGTACACTCTTCAATTCTACTGTGATTTCTATGGGGTCCGAACTGTGAGCTTGCTGAGAACAAAAGAAATGTGCTTCCTACACACTCGCGCCATATCTAATTCAACTCTGCTTAGGAAAATGACAAGATCATTAGCTCCTCTTCAGCCCAATACACTGTACTTGCTGGGAACAGATGCGAGGGCTATTTGCACTGTGTTTGGCGATGGGAGCACAATAGTGACTTTCCTTACCAGAAAGCAACTCTTGCGTGTAGGACCAAAAACTGCATGTGATTCAACTCCTTTTAAAACTTGGAAAGAAACGCAAGCTCGTCTTACAAGAAACACACTCTGCTTTTGAGAATAGGGCCCACATCTCCTCTACTGTGTTTCCCATGGGGTCCAAACAGTGAGCTTGCTCAGAACAAAAGAACTGTGCTTCCTACACACACGGGTCATATTTAGTTCAACTCTGCTTAGGAAACTGAGAAGAACAGTAGCTCCTCTTCAGTCCAATACACTGTGCTTACTGGGAACAGACGCCAGTGCCATTTGCCCTGGGTATGACAATGGGAGCGCAATAGTGACTCTTCTTACCATAAAACAACTCTTGCCCGTAGGACCAGAAACTGCATGTGATTCAAATCCATTTAGGATTGGGAAACAAACGCTAACTCGCCTTACAAGAAACACACTCTGCTTTTGAGAATAGGGCCCACATCTACTCTACTGTGTTTCCTATGGGGTCCAAACAGTGAGCTTTCTCAGAACAAAAGAACTGTGCTTCCTACACACACGGGCCATATCTAGTTCAACTCTGCTTAGGAAACTGATGAGAACAGTAGCTCCTCTTCAGTCCAATACACTGCACTTGCTGGGCACATACGCGAGTGCTATTTGCACTGTGTACAGCAATGGGAGCGCAATAGTTACTCTTCTTACCAGAAAACAACTCTTGTTCGTAGGAACAGAAAGTGAATGTCATTCAACTCCATTTAGGACTGGGAAACAAACGCTAGTTCACCTTACAAGAAACACACTCTTCTTCTTGAGTAAAGTACACTCTTCAACTCTACTGTGATTTCTATGGGGTCCGAACTGTGAGGTTGCTGAGAACAAAAAAACTGTGCTTCCTACACACTCGTGCCATATCTAATTCAACTCTTCTTAGGATCCTGACAAGAACAGTAGATCCTCTTCAGTCCAATACACTGTACATGCTGGGAACAGACGCCAGAGCTATTTGCCCTGTGTATGACAATGGGAGCACAATAGTTACTCTTATTACCAGAAAAAACTCTTGCTCGTAGGACCAGAAACTGCATGTGATTCAATTCCATTTAGCACTGGGAAACAAACGGTAGCTCGCCCTACAAGAAACACAATCTGCTTTTGAGAAAAGAGAACTCTTTGACTCTACTGTGTTTTCTATGGGGTCCGAACAGTGAGCTTGCTGAGAACGAAAGAACTGTGCTTCCTACACACACGGGCCATATCTAGTTCAACTCTGCTTAGGAAACTGACAAGAACAGTAGCTCCTCTTCAGTCCAATACACTGTACTTGCTGGGAACAGACGCCATTGCTATTTGCATTGTGTATGACAATGGGAGCACAATAGTGACTCTTCTTACCACAAAACAATTCTTCCTCGTAGGACCAGAAACTGCATGTGATTCAACTACATTTAGGACTGGGAAACAAACGCTAGCTAGCCTTACAAGAAACACACTCTGCTTTTGAGAAAAGAGCCCTTTTCTACTCTACTGTGTTTCCTATAGGGCCAGAACAGTGAGATTGCTCAGAACAAAAGAACTGTGCTTCCTACACACACGGGCCATATCTAGTTCAATTCTCCTTAGGAAACTGACAAGAACAGTAGATCCTCTTCAGTCCAATACACTGTGCTTACTGGGAACAGACGCCAGTGCCATTTGCCCTGTGTAGGACAATGGGAGCGCAATAGTGACTCTTCTTACCACAAAACAACTCTTGCCCGTAGGACCAGAGACTGCATGTGATTCAACTCCATTTAGGATTGGGAAACAAACGCAGGCTCGCCTTACAGGAAACACACTCTGCTTTTGAGAATAGGGCACACATCTACTCTACTGTGTTTCCTATGGGGTCCAAACAGTGAGCTTGCTCAGAACAAAAGAACTGTGCTTCCTACACACACGGGTCATATTTAGTTCAACTCTGCTTAGGAAACTGACAAGAACAGTAGCTCCTCTTCAGTCCAATACACTGTACTTGCGTGGAACAGACGCGAGTGCTATTTGCACTGTGTATGGCAATGGGAGCACAATAGTGACTTTCCTTACCAGAAAACAACTCTTGCTCGTAGGACCTGAAATTGCATGTGATTCAACTCCATTTAGGACTGGGAAACAAACGCTAGCTCACCTTACAAGAAACACACTCTGCTTTTGAGGAAAGAGCACACTTCTACTCTACTGTGTTTCCTATAGGGCCAGAACAGTGAGCTTGCTGAGTACAAAAGAACTGTGCTTCCTACACACATGGGCCATATCTAGCTCAACCCTGCTTTGAACCTGACAAGAACAGGAGATCCTCTTCAGTCCAATACACTGTACATGCTGGGAACTGAAGCCATTGCTTTTTGTGCTGTGTATGAAAAAATGGAGCGCAATAGTGACTCTTCTTACCAGAAAACAACTCTTGCTTGTAGGACCAGAAACTGCATGTGATTCAACTCCATTTAGGACTGGGAAACAAATGCTAGCTCGCCTTACAAGAAACAGACTCTTCTTCTTGAGTAAAGTACACACTTCAATTCTACTGTGATTTCTATGGGGTCCGAACTGTGAGCTTGCTGAGAACAAAAGAACTGCGCTTCCTACACACTCGCGCCACATCTAATTCAACTCTGCTTAGGAAAATGACAAGAACATTAGCTCCTCTTCAGCCCAATACACTGTACTTGCTGGGAACAGATGCGAGGGCTATTTGCACTGTGTTTGGCAATGGGAGCACAATAGAGACTTTCCTTACCAGAAAGCAACTCTTGCGTGTAGGACCAAAAACTGCATGTGATTCAACTCCATTTAGAACTAGGAAAGAAACGCTAGCTCGTCTTACAAGAAACACACTCTGCTTTTGAGAAAACAGCACTCTTCTACGCTACTGTGTTTCCCATAGCGCCAGAACAGTGAGTTGCTCAGAACAAAAGAACTGTGCTTCCTACACACGGGGCATATCTAATTCAATTTTCCTTAGGAAACTGAGAAGAACAGTAGCTCCTCTTCAGTCCAATACACTGTGCTTACTGGGAACAGACGCCAGTGCCATTTGCCCTGTGTATGACAATGGGAGCGCAATATTGACTCTTCTTACCACAAAACAACTCTTGCCCGTAGGACCAGAAACTGCATGTGATTCAACTCCATTTAGGATTGGGAAACAAACGCTAACTCGCCTTACAAGAAACACACTCTGCTTTTGAGAATAGGGCACACATCTACTCTACTGTGTTTCCTATGGGGTCCAAACAGTGAGCTTGCTCAGAACAAAAGAACTGTGCTTACTACACACACGGGTCATATTTAGTTCAACTCTGCTTAGGAAACTGAGAAGAACAGTAGCTCCTCTTCAGTCCAATGCACTGTACTTGCTGGGAACAGACACGAGAGCTATTTGCAGTGTGTATGGCATTTGGAGCGCAATAGTGACTCTTCTTACCATAAAACAACTCTTGCTCGTAGGACCAGAAACTGCATGTGATTCAACTCCATTTAGGACTGGGAAACAAACGCTAGCTCGCCTTACAAGAAGCACACTCTGCTTTTGAGAAAAGAGCACTCTTCTACTCTACTGTGTTTCCTACAGGACCAGAAAAATGAGCTTGCTGAGAACAAAAGAACTGTGCTTCCTACACACGGGCCATATCTAGTTCAACTCTGCTTAGGATACTCACAAGAACAGGAGATCCTCTTCAGTACAGTACACTGTACATGCTGGGAACAGACGCCAGTGCTGTTTGCCCTGTGTATGACAATGGGAGCAGTGTAGTGACTCTTCTTACCAGAAAACAACTCTTGCCTGTAGGACAAGAAACTGCATGTGATTCAACTCCATTTAGGACTGGGAAAAATTGGTATCTCGCCTTACAAGAAACACACTCTGCTTTTGAGAAAAGAGCACTCTTCTACTCTACTGTGTTTCCTATAGGGCCAGTACAGCGAGCTTGCTCAGAACAAAAGAACTGTGCTTCCTACACACATGGCCATATCCAGTTCAATTCTGCTTAGGAGACTGACAAGAACAGTAGCTCCTCTTCAGTCCAATACACTCTACATGCTGGAAACAGACGCCAGTGCTATTTGCCCTGTGTATGACAATGGGAGCACAATAGTGTCTCTCTTACCAGAAAACAACTTTTGCTCGTAGGACCAGAAACTGCATGGGATTCAACTCCATTTAGGACTGGGAAACAAATGCTAGCTCGCCTTACAAGAAACACACTCTGCTTTTGAGGAAAGAGCACTCTTCTACTATAATGTGTTTCCTATAGTGCCAGAACAGTGAGTTTGCTGAGTACAAAAGAACTGTGCTTTCTACACACATGGGCCATATCTAGCTCAACACTGCTTAGGAACCTGACAAGAACAGGAGATCCTCGTCAGTCCAATACACTGTACATGCTGGGAACAGAAGCCAGTGCTATTTGCGCTGTGTATGACAATGGGAGCGCAATAGTGACTCTTCTTACCAGAAAACAACTCTTGCTTGTAGGACCAGAAACTGCATGTGATTCAACTCCATTTAGGACTGGGAAACAAACGCTAGCTCGCCTTACAAGAAACACACTCTTCTTCTTGAGTAAAGTACACTCTTCAATTCTACTGTGATTTCTATGGGGTCCGAACTGTGAGCTTGCTGAGAACAAAAGAACGGTGTTTCCTACACACTCGCGCCATAACTAATTCAACTCTGCTTAGAAAAATGACAAGAACATTAGCTCCTCTTCAGCCCAATACACTGTACTTGCTGGGAACAGATGCGAGGGCTATTTGCACTGTGTATGGCAATGGGAGCGCAATAGTGACTTTCCTTACCAGAAAACAACTCTTGCGTGTAGGACCAAAAACTGCATGTGATTCAACTCCATTTAGAACTTGGAAACAAACACTAGCTCGCCTTACAAGAAACACACTCTGCTTTAGAGAAAAGAGCACTCTTCTACTCTACTTTGTTTCCTATAGGGCCAGAACTGTGAGCTTGCTCAGAACAAAAGAACTGTGCTTCCTACACATGGCCATATCTAGTTCAATTCTGCTCAGGAAACTGACAAGAACAGTAGAACATCTTCAGTCCAATACACTGTACTTGCTGGGAACAGACGCCAGTGCTATTTGCATTGTGTATGAAAATGGGAGCGCAATAGTGACTCTTCTTACCAGAAAACAATTCTTGCTGGTAGGACCAGAAAGTGCATGTGTATTTCAACTCCATTTATGACTGGGAAACATATGCTAGCTCACCTTACAAAAAACACACTCTGCTTTTTTAGAAAAGAGCACTCTTCTACTCTACTGTGTTTCCTATAGGGCCAGAACAGTGAGCTTACTGAGTACAAAGAACTGTGCTTCCTACACACATGGGTCATATCTAGTTCATCTCTGCTTAGGAACCTGACAAGAACAGTAGATCCTCTTCAGTCCAATACACTGTACATGCTGGGAACAGAAGCCAGTGCTATTTGCGCTGTGTATGACAATGGGAGCGCAATAGTGACTCTTCTTACCAGAAAACAACTCTTGCTCGTAGGACAAGAAACTGCATATGATTCAACTCCATTTAGGACTGGGAAACAAACGCTAGCTCGCCTTAGAAAAAAACACTTTGCTTTTGAGAAAAGAGCACTCTTCTACTCTACGGTGTTTCCTATGGAGTCCAAACAGTGAGGTTGATCAGAACAAAAGAACTGTGCTTTCTACACACACGGGCCATATCTCGTACAACTCTGCTTAGAAACTGACAAGAACAGTAGCTCCTCTTCAGTCCAATACACTGTACTCGCTAGGAACAGACGCCAGTGCTATTTGCCCTGTGTATGACAATGGGAGCGCAATAGTGACTCTTCTTACCAGAAAACAACTCTTGCTCTTAGTACCAGAAACTGCATGTGATTCAACTCCATATAAGACTGGGAAAAAAACGCTAGCTCGCCTTACAAGAAACACACTCTGCTTTAGAGAAAAGAGCACTCTTGTACTCTGCTGTGTTTCCTATAGGGCCAGAACAGTGAGCTTGCTCAGAACAAAAGAACTGTACTTCCTACATACACGGGCCATATCTAGTTCAACTCTGCTTAGGAAACTGAGAAGAAAAGTAGCTCTTCTTCAGTCCAATACACTGTACATGCAGAGAACAGACGCGAGTGCAATTTGCACTGTGTATGGCAATGAGAGCTCAATAGTGACATTCCTTACCAGAAAACAACTCTTGCTCATAGGACCAAAAACTTCATGTGATTCAACTCCATTTAGAACTGGGAAATAAATGCTAGCTCACCTTACAAGAAACACACTCTGCTTTTGAGAAAAGAGCACTCTTCTACTCTACTGTGTTTCCTATAGGGCCAGCACAGTGAGCTTGCACAGAACAAAAGAAGTGTGCTTCCTACACACACAGACAAATCTAGTTCAATTCAGCTTAGGAAACTGACAAGAACAGTATACCCTCTTCAGTCAAATACACTGCACATGCTGGGAACAGACTCCAGTGCTATTTGCCCTGTGTATGACAATGGGAGCCCAACAGTGACTCTTCTTACCAGAAAACAACACTTGCTTGTAGGACCAGAAACTGCATGGGATTCAACTCTATTTATGACTGGGAAATAAACGCTAGCTCGCCTTACAAGAAACACACTCTGCTTTTGAGAAAAGAGCACTCTTCTACTCTACTGTGTTTCCTATAGTGCCAGAACATTGAGCTTGCTGAGAACAAAAGAACTGTGCTTCCTACACACACGGGCCATATCTAGTTCAACTCTGCTTAGGAAACTGACAAGAACAGTACCTCTTCAGTCCAATACACTGTACTTGCTGGGAACAGACGCAAGTGCTATTTGCACTGTGTACAGCAATGGGAGCACAATAGTGACTCTTCTTACCAGAAAACAACTCTTGCTCATAGGACCAGAAACTGCATGTGATTCAACTCCATTTAGGACTGGGAAACAAACGCTATCTCGCCTTACAAGAAACACACTCTGCTTTTGAGAAAAGAGCACTCTTCTACTCTATTGTGTTTCCTATGGTGTCTGAACAGAGAGCTTGCTAAGAACAAAAGAACTGTGCTTCCTATATCCGGGCCATATCTACTTCAACTCTGCTTAGGAAACTGACAAGAGCAGTAGCTCCTCTTCAGTCCAATACACTGCAGTTGCTGGGAACAGACGACAGTGCTATTTGCCCTGTGTATGACAATGGGAGCGCAATAGTGACTCTTCATACCAGAAAAAACTCTTGCTAGTAAGACCAGAAAATGCATGTGATTCAACTCTATTTAGGACTGGGAAACAAACGCTAGCTCGCCTTACAAGAAACACACTCTCCTTTTGAGAAAAGAGCACTCTTCTACTCTACTGTGTTTCCTATAAGGCTAGAACAGTGACCTTGCTCAGAACAAAAGAACTGTGCTTCCTACACACACAGGCCATATCTAGTTCAATTCTCCTTAAGAAAATGACAAGAACAGTATCCTCTCTTCTGTCCAATACACTCTACTTGCTGGGAACAGACGCGTGTGCTATTTTTACTGTGTATGGCAATGGGAGCGCAATAGTGACTCTTTTTACCAGAAAACAACTCTTGCTCTTAGGACCAGAAACTGCATGTTATTCAACTCCACTTAGGACTGGCAAACAAACGCTAGCTCACCTTACAAGAAACATGCTCTGCTTTGAAAAAAGGTCACACTTCTACTCTACTATGTTTCCTATAGTGTCCGAACAGTGAGCTTGCTCAGAACAAAAGAACCGTGCTTCCTATACACACAGGCCATATCTAGTTCAACTCTGCTTAGAAAACAGACAAGAACAGTAGCTCCTCTTCAGTCCAATACACTGTACATGCTGGGAAGAGAAGCCAGTGCTATTTGCCCTGTGTATGACAATGGGAGCGCAATAGTGACTCTTCTTACCAGAAAACTACTCTTGTTCGTAGAACCAGAAACTGCATGTGATTCAACTCCATTTAGATCTGGGAAACAAACGCTAGCTCGCCTTACAGGAAACACACTCTGCTTTTGAGAAAAGAGTACTCTTCTACTCTACTGTGTTTTCTATGGGGTCCGAACAGTGAGCTTGCTGAGAACAAAAGAACTGTGCTTCCTACACACACGGGCCATATCTAGTTCAACTCTGCTTAGGAAACTCACAAGAACAGTAGCTCCTCTTCAGACCAATGCCAGTCTGTACTTGCTGGAAACAGACGCGAGTGTTATTTGTACTATGTATGGCAATGGGAGCGCAATAGTGACTCTTCTTACCAGAAAAAACTCTTGCTCGTAGGACCAGAAACTGCATGTGTATTTCAACTCCATTTAAGATTGGGAAACAAACGCTAGCTCGCCTTACCAGAAACACACTCTGCTTTTGAGAAAAATGCACTCTTCTACTCTACTGTGTTTCCTATGGGGTTCGAAATGTGAGCTTGCTCAGAAAAAAGAACTGTGCTTCCTACACACATGGGCCATATCTAGTTCAACTCTGCTTAGGAAACTGAAAAGAACAGTAGATGCTCTTCAGTCCAATACGCTGTACATGCTGGGTACAGACGCCAGTGCTATTTGCACTGTGTATGGCAATGGGAGCGCAATAGTGACTCTTCTTACCAGAAAACAACTCTTGCTCGTCGGACCAGAAACTGGATGTGATTCAACTCCATTTAGGATTGGGAAACAAACGCTAGCTCGCCTTACAAGAAACACACTCTGCTTTTGAGAAAAGAGCACTCTTCTACTCTACTGTGTTTCCTATGGCATCCAAACAGTGAGCTTGCTCAGAACAAAAGAACTGTGCTTCCTACACACACGAGCCATATCTAGTTCAAATTTGCTTAGGAAACTGACATGAAAAGTATCTTCTCTTCAGTCCAAACACTGTACTTGCTGGTAATAGACGCGAGTGCTATTTGCACTGTGTATGGCAATGGGAGCACAATAGTGACTTTCCTTACCAGAAAACAACTCTTGCTCATAGGAACGGAAACTGCATGTGATTCAACTCCATTTAGGACTGGGAAACAAACTCTAGCTCGCCTTACAAGAAACACACTCTGCTTTTGAGGAAAGAGCACTCTTCTACTCTACTGTGTGTCCTATAGGGCCACAACAGTGAGCTTGCTGAGTACAAAAGAACTGTGCTTCCTACACACATGGGACATATCTAGTTCAACTCTGCTTAGGAACCTGACAAGAACAGTAGATACTCTTCAGTCCAATACACTGTAAATGATGGGTACAGACGCCAGTGCTATTTGCACAGTGTATGGCAATGGGAGCGCAATAGTGACTCTTCTTACCAGAAAACAACTCTTGCTCGTAGGACCAGAAACTGCATGTGATTCAACTCCATTTATGACTGGGAAACAAACGCTAGCTCACCTTACAAGAAACACACTCTGCTTTTGAGAAAAGAGCACTCTTCTACTCTACTGTGTTTCCTATTGGGTCCGAACAGTGAGCTTGCTCAGAACAAAAGAACTGTGGTTCCTATACACACGGGCCATATCTAGTTCAACTCTGCTCAGGAAACTGACAAGAACAGTAGATCCTCTTCAGTCCAATACACTGTACTTGATTGGAACAGACGCAAGTGCTATTTGCACTGTGTATGGCAATGGGAGCGCAATAGTGACTCTTCTTACCAAAAAACAACTCTACTCGTAGGAACAGAAAATGCATGTGATTCAACTTCATTTACGACTGGGAAACAAACATTAGCTCGCCTTACAAGAAACACACTCTGCTTTTGAGAAAAGAGCTCTCTTCTACTCTACTGTGTTTCCTATGGGGTCCAAACAGTGAGCTTGCTCAGAACAAAAGAACTGTGCTTCCTACACACAGGGGCCATATCTAGTTCAATTCTGCTTAGGAAACTGACAAGAACAGTAGCTCCTCTTCAGTCCAATACGCTGTACATGCTGGGTACAGACGCCAGTGCTATTTGCACTGTGTATGGCAATGGGAGCGCAATAGTGACTCTTCTTACCAGAAAACAAATCTTGCTCGTAGGACCAGAAACTGCATGTGATTCAACTCCATTTAGGACTGGGAAACAAACGCTAGCTCGCCTTACAAGAAACACACTCTGCTTTTGAGAAAAGAGCACTCTTCTACTCTACTGTGTTTTCTATGGGGTCCAAACAGTGAGCTTGCTCAGAACAAAAAAACTGTGCTTCCTATACACACGGCCATATCTAGTTCAATTCTCCTTAGGAAACTTTCAAGAACAGTAGCTCCTCTTCAGTCCAATACACTGTACTTGCTGGGAACAGACCCGAATGGTATTTGCATTGTGTTTGGCAATGGGAGCGCAATAGTGACTTTCCTTACCAGAAAACAACTCTTGCTCGTAGGAACGGAAACTGTATGTGATTCAACTCCACTTAGAACTGGGAAACAAACGCTAGCTCGCCTTACAAGAAACACACTCTGCTTTTGAGAAAAATGCACTCTTCTACTCTACTGTGTTTCCTATGGGGTTCGAAATGTGAGCTTGCTCAGAAAAAAGAACTGTGCTTCCTACACACATGGGCCATATCTAGTTCAACTCTGCTTAGGAAACTGAAAAGAACAGTAGATCCTCTTCAGTCCAATACGCTGTACATGCTGGGTACAGACGCCAGTGCTATTTGCACTGTGTATGGCAATGGGAGCGCAATAGTGACTCTTCTTACCAGAAAACAACTCTTGCTCGTCGGACCAGAAACTGGATGTGATTCAACTCCATTTAGGATTGGGAAACAAACGCTAGCTCGCCTTACAAGAAACACACTCTGCTTTTGAGAAAAGAGCACTCTTCTACTCTACTGTGTTTCCTATGGCATCCAAACAGTGAGCTTGCTCAGAACAAAAGAACTGTGCTTCCTACACACACGAGCCATATCTAGTTCAAATTTGCTTAGGAAACTGACATGAAAAGTATCTTCTCTTCAGTCCAAACACTGTACTTGCTGGTAATAGACGCGAGTGCTATTTGCACTGTGTATGGCAATGGGAGCACAATAGTGACTTTCCTTACCAGAAAACAACTCTTGCTCATAGGAACGGAAACTGCATGTGATTCAACTCCATTTAGGACTGGGAAACAAACTCTAGCTCGCCTTACAAGAAACACACTCTGCTTTTGAGGAAAGAGCACTCTTCTACTCTACTGTGTGTCCTAGAGGGCCACAACAGTGAGCTTGCTGAGTACAAAAGAACTGTGCTTCCTACACACATGGGACATATCTAGTTCAACTCTGCTTAGGAACCTGACAAGAACAGTAGATACTCTTCAGTCCAATACACTGTAAATGATGGGTACAGACGCCAGTGCTATTTGCACAGTGTATGGCAATGGGAGCGCAATAGTGACTCTTCTTACCAGAAAACAACTCTTGCTCGTAGGACCAGAAACTGCATGTGATTCAACTCCATTTGTGACTGGGAAACAAACGCTAGCTCACCTTACAAGAAACACACTCTGCTTTTGAGAAAAGAGCACTCTTCTACTCTACTGTGTTTCCTATTGGGTCCGAACAGTGAGCTTGCTCAGAACAAAAGAACTGTGGTTCCTATACACACGGGCCATATCTAGTTCAACTCTGCTCAGGAAACTGACAAGAACAGTAGATCCTCTTCAGTCCAATACACTGTACTTGATTGGAACAGACGCAAGTGCTATTTGCACTGTGTATGGCAATGGGAGCGCAATAGTGACTCTTCTTACCAGAAAAAACTCTTGCTCGTAGGACCAGAAACTGCATGTGTATTTCAACTCCATTTAAGATTGGGAAACAAACGCTAGCTCGCCTTACCAGAAACACACTCTGCTTTTGAGAAAAATGCACTCTTCTACTCTACTGTGTTTCCTATGGGGTTCGAAATGTGAGCTTGCTCAGAAAAAAGAACTGTGCTTCCTACACACATGGGCCATATCTAGTTCAACTCTGCTTAGGAAACTGAAAAGAACAGTAGATCCTCTTCAGTCCAATACGCTGTACATGCTGGGTACAGACGCCAGTGCTATTTGCACTGTGTATGGCAATGGGAGCGCAATAGTGACTCTTCTTACCAGAAAACAACTCTTGCTCGTCGGACCAGAAACTGGATGTGATTCAACTCCATTTAGGATTGGGAAACAAACGCTAGCTCGCCTTACAAGAAACACACTCTGCTTTTGAGAAAAGAGCACTCTTCTACTCTACTGTGTTTCCTATGGCGTCCAAACAGTGAGCTTGCTCAGAACAAAAGAACTGTGCTTCCTACACACACGAGCCATATCTAGTTCAAATTTGCTTAGGAAACTGACATGAAAAGTATCTTCTCTTCAGTCCAAACACTGTACTTGCTGGTAATAGACGCGAGTGCTATTTGCACTGTGTATGGCAATGGGAGCACAATAGTGACTTTCCTTACCAGAAAACAACTCTTGCTCATAGGAACGGAAACTGCATGTGATTCAACTCCATTTAGGACTGGGAAACAAACTCTAGCTCGCCTTACAAGAAACACACTCTGCTTTTGAGGAAAGAGCACTCTTCTACTCTACTGTGTGTCCTATAGGGCCACAACAGTGAGCTTGCTGAGTACAAAAGAACTGTGCTTCCTACACACATGGGACATATCTAGTTCAACTCTGCTTAGGAACCTGACAAGAACAGTAGATACTCTTCAGTCCAATACACTGTAAATGATGGGTACAGACGCCAGTGCTATTTGCACAGTGTATGGCAATGGGAGCGCAATAGTGACTCTTCTTACCAGAAAACAACTCTTGCTCGTAGGACCAGAAACTGCATGTGATTCAACTCCATTTATGACTGGGAAACAAACGCTAGCTCACCTTACAAGAAACACACTCTGCTTTTGAGAAAAGAGCACTCTTCTACTCTACTGTGTTTCCTATTGGGTCCGAACAGTGAGCTTGCTCAGAACAAAAGAACTGTGGTTCCTATACACACGGGCCATATCTAGTTCAACTCTGCTCAGGAAACTGACAAGAACAGTAGATCCTCTTCAGTCCAATACACTGTACTTGATTGGAACAGACGCAAGTGCTATTTGCACTGTGTATGGCAATGGGAGCGCAATAGTGACTCTTCTTACCAAAAAACAACTCTACTCGTAGGAACAGAAAATGCATGTGATTCAACTTCATTTACGATTGGGAAACAAACGCTTGCTCGCCTTACAAGAAACACACTCTGCTTTTGAGAAAAGAGCTCTCTTCTACTCTACTGTGTTTCCTATAGGGCCAGTACAGTGAGCTTGCTCAGAAAAGAACTCTGCTTCCTACACAAATGGCCATATCTAGTTCAATTCTGCTTAGGAAACTGACAAGAACAGTAGCTCCTCTTCAGTACAATACACTGTACTGCTGGGAACAGATGCGAGTTCTATTTGCACTGTGTTTGGCAATGGGAGCACAATAGTGACTTTCCTTACCAGAAAACAACTCTTGTGCATAGGACCAAAAACTGCATGTGATTCAACTCCATTTAGGACTGGGAAACAAACGCTAGCTCGCCTTACAAGAAACACACTCTGCTTTTGAGAAAAGACCACTCTTCTACTCTACTGTGTTTCCTATGGAGTCCGAACAGTGAGCTTGCTCAGAACAAAAGAACTGTGCTTCCTACACACACGGGCCATATCTAGTTCAACTCTGCTTAGGAAACTGACAAGAACAGTAGCTCCTCTTCAGTCCAATATGCTATACATGCTGGGTACAGACGCCAGAGCTATTTGCACTGTGTATGGCAATGGGAGCGCAATAGTGACTTTCCTTACCAGAAAACAACTATTGCTCCTAGGAACGGAAACTGCATGTGATTCAAATCCATTTAGGACTGCGAAACAAACACTAGCTCGCCTTACAAAAAACACACTCTGCTTTTGAGGAAAGAGCACTCTTCTACTCTACTGTGTTTCCTATAGGGCCAGATCAGTGAGCTTGCTGAGTACAAAAGAACTATGCTTCCTACACACATGGGCCATATCTAGTTCAACTCTGCTTAGGAAACGGACAAGAACATTAGCTCCTCTTCAGTCCAATACACTGTACTTGCTGGGAACATACGCGAGGACTATTTACACTGTGTATGGCAAAGGGAGCACAATAGTGACTATTCTTACCAGAAAACAACTCTTGCTCTTAGGACCAGAAACTGCATGTGTATTTCAACTCCATTTAGGACTGGGAAACAAACGCTAGCTGGCCTTAGAAGAAACACACTCTGTTTTTGATAAAAATCCACTCTTCTACTCTACTGTGTTTCCTATGGGGTTCGAAATGTGAGCTTGCTCAGAACAAAAGAACTGTGCTTCCTACACACACGGGCCATATCTTGTTCAACTCTGCATAGGAACCTGAAAAGAACAGTAGATCCTCTTCAGTCCAATACGCTGTACATGCTGGGTACAGACGCCAGTGCTATTTGCACTTTGTATGTCAATGGGAGCGCAATAGTGACTCTTCTTACCAGAAAACAACTCTTGCTTGTAGGACCAGAAACTGCATGTGATTCAACTCCATTTAGGACTGTGAAACAAACGCTAGCTCGCCTTACAAGAAACACACTCTGCTTTTGAGAAAAGAGCACTCTTCTACTCTACTGTGTTTCCTATAGGGCCAGAACAGTGAGCTTGCTCAGAACCAAAGAAATGTGCTTCATACACACACGGGCCATATCTAGTTCAACTCTGCTTAGGAACCTGACAAGAACAGTAGATCCTCTTCAGTCCAATACACTGTACATGCTGGGTACAAACGCCAGTGTTATTTGCACTGTGTATGGCAATGGGAGCACAATAGTAACTTTTCTTACCAGAAAACAACTCTTGCTCATAGGACCAGAAACTGCATGGGATTCAACTCCATTTAGGACTGGGAAACAAACGCTAGCTCGCCATACAAGAAACACACTCTGCTTTTGAGAAAAGAGCACTCTTCTACTCTACTGTGTTTCCTATGGGGTCCAAACAGTGAGCTTGCTCAGAACAAAAGAACTGTGCTTCCTACACACATGGTCCATATCTAGTTCAATTCTGCTTAGGAAACTGACAAGAACAGTAGCTCCTCTTCAGTCCAATACACTGTACTTGCTGGGAACAGACGCGAGTGCTATTTGCATTGTGTTTGGCAATGGGAGCACAATAGTGACTTTCCTTACCAGAAAACAACTCTTGCTCGTAGGAACGGAAACTGCATGTGATTCAACTCCATTTAGGACTGGGAAACAAACGCTAGCTCGCCTTACAAGAAACACACTCTGCTTTGGAGGAAAGAGCACTCTTCTACTCTACTGTGTTTCCTATAGGGATAGAACAGTGAGCTTGCTGAGTACAAAATACTGTGCTTCTTACACACATTGGCCATATTTAGTTCAACTCTGCTTAGGAACCTGACAAGAACAGTAGATCCTCATTAGTCCAATACATTGTACATGCTGGAAACAGAGGCCAGTGCTATTTGCCCTGAGTATGACAATGTGAGCGCAATAGTGACTCTTATTACCAGAAAAAACTCTTGTTCGTAGGACCAGAAACTGCATGTGATTCAACTCCATTTAGGACTGGGAAACAAACGCTAGCTCGCCATACAAGAAACACACTCTGCTTTTGAGAAAAAGGCACTCTTCTATTCTACTGTGTTTCCTACAGGGCCAGAACAGTGAGCTTGCTCAGAACAAAAGACCTGTGCTTCCTACAAACACGGGCCATATCTAGATCAATTCTGCTTAGGAAACTGACAAGAACAGTAGCTCCTCTTCAGTCCAATACACTGTACTTGCTGGGAACAGACGCGAGTGCTATTTGCATTGTGTTTGGCAATGGGAGTGCAATAGTGACTTTCCTTACCAGAAAACAACTCTTGCTCTTAGGAACGGAAACCGCATGTGATTCAATTCCATTTAGGACTGGGAAACAAACGCTAGCTCACCTTACAAGAAACACACTCTGCTTTTGAGAAAAGAGCACTCTTCTACTCTACTGTGTTTTCTATGGGGTCCAAACAGTGAGCTTGCTCAGAAAAGAACTGTGCATCCTACATACACGGGCCATATCTAGTTCAATTCTGCTTAGGAAACTGACAAGAACAGTAGCTCCTCTTCAGTCCAATACACTGTACTTGCTGGGAACAGATGCGAGTGCTATTTGCACTGTGTATGGCAAAGGGAGCGCAATAGTGACTTTCCTTACCAGAAAACAACTATTGCTCATAGGAACGGAAACTGCATGTGACTTAAATCCATTTAGGACTGCGAAACAAACGCTAGCTCGCCTTACAAAAAACACACTCTGCTTTTGAGGAAAGAGCACTCTTCTACTCTACTGTTTTTCCTATAGGGCCAGAACCGTGAGCTTGCTGAGTACAAAAGAACTGTGCTTCCTAAACACATGGGCCATATCTATTTCAACTCTGCTTAGAAACTGACAAGAACATTAGCTCCTCTTCAGTCCAATACACTGTACTTGCTGGGAACAGACGCGAGGGCTATTTGCACTGTGTATGGCAAAGGGAGCACAATAGTGACTCTTCTTACCAGAAAACAACTCCTGCTCGTAGGACCAGAAACTGCGTGTGTATTTCAACTCCATTTAGGACTGGGAAACAAACGCTAGCTGGCCTTACAAGGAACACACTCTGCTTTTGAGAAAAATGCACTATTCTACTCTACTGTGTTTCCTATGGGGTTCGAAATATGAGCTTGCTCAGAACAAAAGAACTGTGCTTCCTACACACACGGGCCATATCTAGTTCAATTCTGCTTAGGAAACTGACAAGAACAGTAGATCCCCATCACTCCAATACACTGTACTTGGTGGGAACAGACGCCAGTGCTATTTACACTGTGTATGACAATGGGAGCGCAATAGTGACTCTTCTTACCACAAAACAACTCTTGGTCCTAGGACCAGAAACTGCATGGGATTCAAATTCATTAGGACTGGGAAACAAACGCTAGCTAGACTTACAAGAAACACACTCTGCTTTTGAGAAAAGAGCATTCTTCTACTCTACTGTGTTTCCTATAGGGCCAGAACAGTGAGCTTGCTCAGAACCAAAGAAATGTGCTTCATACACACACGGGCCATATCTAGTTCAACTCTGCTTAGGAACTTGACAAGAACAGTAGATACTCTTCAGTCCAATACACTGTACATGCTGGGAACAAATGCCAGTGCTATTTGCCATGTGTATGACAATGGGAGCGCAATAGTGACTCTTCTTACCAGAAAAAACTCTTGCATGTAGGACCAGAAACTGCATGTGATTCAACTCCATTTAGGACTGGGAAACCAACGCTACCTTGCCTAACAAGAAACACACTCTGCTTTTGAGAAAAGAGTACTCTTCTACTCTTCTGTGTTTCCTGTAGGGCCAGAACAGTGAGCTTGCTCAGAACAAAAGAAATGTGCTTCCTACACACAGGGGCCATATCTAGTTCAACTCTGCATCAGAAGCTGACAAGAACAGTAGATCCTCTTCAGTCCAATACACTGTACATGCTGGGAACAGACGCCAGTGCTATTTGCCCTGTGTATGACAATGGGAGTGAAAAAGTGACTCTTCTTACCAGAAAACAACTCTTGCTCGTAGGACCAGAAACTGCATGTGATTCAACTCCATTTAGGTCTGGGAGGAAACGCTAGCTCGCCTTACAAGAAACACACTCTGCTTTTGAGAAAAGAGCACTCTTCTACTCTACTGTGTTTCCTATGGTGTCCGAACAGTGAGCTTGCTCAGAACAAAAGAACTGTGCTTCCTATACACACAGGCCATATCTAGTTCAACTCTGCTTAGGAAACTGACAAGAACAGTAGGTCCTCTTCAGTCCAATACACTGTACTTGATTGGAACTGACGCAAGTGCTATTTGTACTGTGTATGGCATTGGGAGCGGAATAGTGACTCTTCTTACCAAAAAATAACTCTACTCGTATGACCAGAAACTTCATGTGATTCAAATTCATTTAGGACTGGGAAACAAAAGCTAGCTCGCCTTACAAGAAACACACTCTGCTTTTGAGAAAAGAGCACTCTTCTTCTCTACTATGTGTCCTATGGGGTCCGAACAGTGAGCTTGCTCAGAACAAATGAACTGTGCTTCCTACGCACACGGGCCATATCTAGTTCAACTCTGCTTAGGAAACTGACAAGAACAGTAGCTCCTCTTCAGTCCAATACACTGTACTTGCTGGGAACAGACGCGAGTGCTATTTTCACTGTGTATGTCAAAGGGAGCACAATGGTGACTTTCCTTACCAGAAAACAACTCTTGCTGGTAGGACCGAAAACTGCATGTGATTCAACTCCATTTAGGACTGGGAAACAAACGCTAGCTCGCCTTTCAAGAAACACACTCTCTTTTGAGAAAAGAGCACTCTTCTACTCTACTGTGTTTCCTATAGGGCCAGTACAGTGAGCTTGCTCAGAACAAAAGAACTGTGCTTCCTGCACACACGGGCCATATCTAGTTCAACTCTGCTTAGGAAACTGACAAGAACAGTAGCTCCTCTTCAGTCCAATACACTGTAATTGCTGGGAACAGACACGAGTGCTATTTGCACTGTGTATGGCATTGGGAGCGCAATAGTGACTCTTTTTACCAGAACAACTCTTGCTCGTAGGACCAGAAACTGCATGTGATTCAACTCCATTTAGGACTGGGAAACAAATGCTATCTCGCCTTACAAGAAACACACTCTGCTTTTGAGAAAAGAGCACTCTTGTACTCTACTGTGTTTCCTATAGAGCCAGAACAGTGAGCTTGCTCTGAACAAAATAACTGTGCTTCCTACACACACGGGCCATATCTAGTTCAACTCTGCTTGTGAAACTGATGAGAATCGTAGCTCCTCTTCAGTCCAATACACTGTACTTGCCGGGAACAGACACGAGTGCTATTTGCACTGTGTACAGCAATTGGAGCACAATAGTGACTCTTCTTACCAGAAAACAACTCTGGCTCTTAGGACCAGAAACTACATGTGATTTAACTCCACTTATTACTGGGAAACAAACGCTAGCTTGCCTTACAAGAAACAAGCTCTGCTTTTGAGAAAAGGGCACACATCTACTCTACTGTGTTTCCTATGGGGTCCGAACAGGGAGCTTGCTCAGAACAAAAGAACTGTGCTTCCTACACACACGGGGCATATCTAGTTCAATTCTGCTTAAGGAACTGACAAGAACAGTAGATCCCCTTCAGTCCAATGCGCTGTACTTGCTGGGAACAGACGCCAGTGCTATTTGCACTGTGTATGACAAGGGGAGCGCAATAGTGACGCTTTTTACCACAAAACAACTCTTGTTCCTAGGACCAGAAACTGCATGGGATTCAACTCCATTTAGGACTGGGAAACCAACGCTAGCTTGCCTTACAAGAAACACACTCTGCTTTTGAGAAAAGAGCATTCTTCTACTCTACTGTGTTTCCTATAGGGCCAGAACAGTGAGCTTTCTCAGAACAAAGGAAATGTGCTTCATACATACACGGGCCATATCTAGTTCAAGTCTGCTTAGGAACCTGAAAAGAACAATAGATCCTCTTCAGTCCAATACACTGTACATGCTGGGAACAAATGCCAGTGCTATTTGCCCTGTGTATGACAATGGTAGCACAATACTGACTCTTCTTACTAGAAAATACTCTTGCTTGTAGGACCAGAAACTGCATGTGATTCAAATCCATTTAGGACTGGGAAACAAACGTTAGCTCGCCTTACGAGAAACACACTCTGCTTTTGAGAAAAGAGCACTCTTCTACTCTACTGTGTTTCCTATAGGGCCAGAACAGTGAGCTTGCTCAGAACAAAAGAACTGTGCTTCCTGCACACACGGGCCATATCTAGTTCAACTCTGCTTAGGAAACTGACAAGAACAGTAGCTCCTCTTCAGTCCAATACACTGTACTTGATGGGAAACGACGCGAGTGCTATTTGCACTGTGTACGGCAGGGGAGCGAAATAGTGACTCTTTTTACCAGAAAACGACTCTTGCTCGTAGGACCAGAAACTGCATGTGATTCAACTCCATTTAGGACTGCGAAACAAATGCTATCTCGCCTTACAAGAAACACACTCTGCTTTTGAGAAAAGAGCACTCTTGTACTCTACTGTGTTTCCTATAGGGCCAGAACAGTGAGCTTGCTCAGAACAAAAGAACTGTGCTTCCTACACACACGGGCCATATCTAGTTCAACTCTGGTTAGGAAACTGACGAGAACAGTAGCTCCTCTTCAGTCCAATACACTGTACTTGCTGGGAACAGATGCAAGTGCTATTTGCACTGTGCACAGCAATGGGAGCACAATAGTGACCCTTCTTACCAGAAAACAACTCTTGCTCTTAGGACCAGAAACTGCATTTGATTCAATCCACTTAGGACTGGGAAACAAACGCTACCTCGCCTTACAAGAAACACACTCTGCTTTTGAGAATAGGGCACACATCTACTCTACTGTGTTTCCTATGGGGTCCAAACAGTGTGCTTGCTCAGAACAAAAGAACTGTGCTTCCTACACACACGGGTCATATCTAGTTCAACTCTGCTTAGGAAACTGACAAAAACAGTAGCTCCTCTTCAGTCAAATACACTGTACTTGCTGGGAACAGAAGCAAGGGCTATTTGCACTGTGAATGACAATGGGAGCACAATAGTGACTCCTCTTACCAGAAAACAACTCTTGCTCTTAGAACCTGAAACTGCATTTGAATCAATCCACTTAGGACTGGGAAACAAACGCTAGCTCGCCTTACAAGAAACACGCTCTGCTTTTGAGAATAGGGCACACATCTTCTCTACTGTGTTTCCTATGGGGTCCAAACAGTGAGCTTGCTCAAAACAAAAGAATTGTGCTTCCTACACACACGGGTCATATCTAGTTCAACTCTGCTTAGGAAACTGACAAGAACAGTAGCTCCCCTTCAGTCCAATACACTGTACTTGCTGGGAACAGATGCGAGTGCTATTTGCACTGTGTATGGCAATGGGAGCGCAATATTGACTTTCCTTACCAGAAAACAATTCTTGCTCGTATGACCAAAAACTGCATGTGATTCAACTCCATTTAGGACTGGGAAACAAACGCTAGCTCACCTTACAAGAAACACAGTCTGCTTTTGAGAAAAGAGCACTCTTCTACTCTACAGTGTTTCCTATAGGGCCAGAACAGTGAGCTTGCTGAGTACAAAAGAACTGTGCTTCCTGCACACATGGGCCATATCTAGTTCAACTCTGCTTAGGAGCCTGACAAGAACAGTAGATCCTCTTCAGTCCAATACACTGTACATGCTGAGAACAGACGCCAGTGCTATTTGCCCTGTGTATGACAATGGGAGCGCAATAGTGACTCTTATTACCAGAAAAAACTCTTGCTCGTAGGACCAGAAACTGCATGTGATTCAACTCCATTTAGGACTGGGAAACAAAAGCTAGCTTGCCTTACAAGGAACACAGTCTGCTTTTGAGAAAAGAGCACTTTTCTATTCTACTGTGTTTCCTATAGGGCCAGAAGAGTGAGCATGCTAATAACAAAAGAACTGTGAGTCCTACACACACGGCCAAATCTAGCTCAACTCTGCTTAGCAAACTGACAAAAACAGAAGCTCCTCTTCAGTCCAATACACTGTGCTTACTGGGAACAGACGCGAGTGCTATTTGCACTGTGTACGGCAATTCGAGCACAATAGTGACCGTTCTTACCAGAAAACAACTCTTGCTTTTAGGACCAGAAACTGCATTTGATTCAATCCACTTAGGACTGGGAAACAAACGCTAGCTCGCCTTACAAGAAACACGCTCTGCTTTTGAGAATAGGGCAAACATCTACTCTACTGTGTTTTCTATGTGGTCCGAACAGTGAGCTTGCTGAGAACAAAAGAACTGTGCTTCCTACACACACGGGCCATATCTAGTTCAACTCTGCTTAGGAAACTGACAAGAACAGTAGCTCCTCTTCAGACCAATACACTGTACTTGCTGGAAACCGACGCGAGTGCTATTTGTACTGTGTATGGCAATGGGAGCACAATAGTGACTCTTCTTACCAGAAAACAACTCTTGCCCTTAGGACCAGAAACTGCATGTGATTCAAATCCATTTAGGACTGGGAAGCAAACGCTAGCTCGTCTTACAAGAAACACACTCTGCTTTTGAGAAAAGAGCACTCTTCTATTCTACTGTGTTTCCTATGGGGTCCGAACTGTGAGCTTGCTCAGAACAAAAGAACTGTGCTTCCTATACACACGGGCCACATCTAGTTCAACTCTGCTTAGGAAACTGACAAGAACAGTAGCTCCTCTTCAGTCCAATACACTGTACTTGCTGAAAATAGATGCGAGTGCTATTTGCACTGTGTTTGGCAATGGGAGCACAATAGTGACTTTCCTTACCAGAAAACAACTCTTGCCCGTAGAACCAAAAACTGCATGTGATTCAACTCCATTTAGGACTGGGAAACAAACGCTAGCTCGCCTTACAAGAAACACACTCTGCTTTTGAGTAAAGAGCACTCTTCTACTCTACTGTGATTCCTATAGGGCCAAAACAGTGAGCTTGCTCAGAACAAAAGAACTGTGGTTCCTACCCACACGGGCCATATCTAGTTCAACTCTGCTTAGGAAACTGACGAGAACAGTAGCTCCTCTTCAGTCCAATACACCGTACTTGCTGGGAACAGATGCCAGTGCAATTTGCACGGTGTACGGCAATGGGAGCACAATAGTGACTCTTCGTACCAGAAAACAACTCTTGCTCTTAGTACCAGTAACTGCATGTGATTCAACTCCACTTAGGACAGGGAAACAAAAGCTAGCTCGCCTTACAAGAAACACACTCTGCTTTTGAGAAAAGAGCACTCTTCTACTCTACTGTGTTTCCTATAGGGCCAAAACAGTGACCTTGCTCAGAACAAAAGAACTGTGCTTCCTACACACACGGGCCATATCTAGTTCAATTCTGCTTAGGAAACTGACAAGAACAGTAGCTCCTCTTCAGTCCAATACACTGTACTTGCTGGAACAGACGCGAGTGCTATTTGCACTGTGTATGGCAAAGGGAGCGCAATAGTGACTCTTCTTACCAGAAAACAACTCTAGCTCATAGGACCAGAATCTGCATGTGTATTTCAACTCCATTTAGGACTGGGAAACAAACGCTAGGTCGCCTTACAAGAAACACACTCTGCTTTTGAGAAAAGAGCACTCTACTACTCTACTGTGTTTCCTATGGGGTTCGAACAGAGAGCTTGCTCAAACAAAAGAACTGTGCTTCCTACACACACGGCCCATATCTAGTTCAACTCTGCTTAGGAAACTGACAAGAACAGTAGCTCCTCTTCAGACCAATATAATGTACTTGCTGGAAACAGACGCGAGTGCTATTTGTACTGTGTATGGCAATGGGAGCACAATAGTGACTCTTCTTACTAGAAAACAACTCTTGCTCTTAGGACCAGAAACTGCACTTGTTTCAATCCACTTAGGACTGGGAAACAAACTCTAGCTCGCCTTACAAGAAACCCGCTCTGCTTTTGAGAATAGGGCACACATCTACTCTACTGTGTTTCCTATGTGGTCCAAACAGTGAGCTTGCTCAGAACAAAAGAACTGTGCTTCCTACACACACAGGCCATATCTAGTTCAACTCTGCTTAGGAAACTGACCAGAACAGTAGCTCCTCTTCAGTCCAATACACTGTACTTGATTGGAACAGACGCAAGTGCTATTTGTTCTGTGTATGGCAATGGGAGCACAATAGTGACTTTCCTTACCAGAAAACAATTCTTGCTCGTAGGTCCAAAAACTGCATGTGATTCAACTCCATTTAGGACTGGGAAACAAATGCTAGCTCGCCTTACAAGAAACACACACTGCTTTTGAGAAAAGAGCACTCTTCTACTCTACTGTGTTTCCTATAGGGCCAGTACAGTGAGCTTGCTCAGAACAAAAGAACTGTGCTTCCTACACAAATGGCCATATCCAGTTCAATTCTGCTTAGGAAACTGACAAGAAGAGTAGCTCCTCTTCAGTCCAATACACTGTACTTGCTGGGAACAGATGCGAGTGCTAATAGCACTGTGTTTGTCAATGGGAGCACAACAGTGACTTTCCTTACCAGAAAACAACTCTAGCGCGTAGGACCAAAAACTGCATGTGATTAAACTCCATTTAGGACTGGGAAACAAATGCTAGCTGGCCTTACAAGAAACACACTCTGCTTTTGGGAAAAATGCACTCTTCTACTCTACTGTGTTTCCTATGGGGTTCGAAATGTGAGCTTGCTCAGAACAAAAGAACTGTGCTTCCTACACACACGGGCCATATCTACTTCAACTCTGCTTAGGAAACTGACAAGAACAGTAGATCCTCTTCAGTCCAATACGCTGTACATGCTGGGTACAGACGCCAGTGCTATTTGCACTGTGTATGGCAATGGGAGCGCAATAGTGACTCTTCTTACCAGAAAACAACTCTTGCTCGTAGGACCAGAAACTGCATGTGATTCAACTCCATTTAGGACTGGGAAACAAATGCTAGCTCGCCTTACAAGAAACACACACTGCTTTTGAGAAAAGAGCACTCTTCTACTCTACTGTGTTTCCTATAGGGCCAGTACAGTGAGCTTGCTCAGAACAAAAGAACTGTGCTTCCTACACAAATGGCCATATCCAGTTCAATTCTGCTTAGGAAACTGACAAGAAGAGTAGCTCCTCTTCAGTCCAATACACTGTACTTGCTGGGAACAGATGCGAGTGCTAATTGCACTGTGTTTGTCAATGGGAGCACAATAGTGACTTTCCTTACCAGAAAACAACTCTTGCGCGTAGGACCAAAAACTGCATGTGATTAAACTCCATTTAGGACTGGGAAACAAACGCTAGCTGGCCTTACAAGAAACACACTCTGCTTTTGGGAAAAATGCACTCTTCTACTCTACTGTGTTTCCTATGGGGTTCGAAATGTGAGCTTGCTCAGAACAAAAGAACTCTGCTTCCTACACACACGGGCCATATCTACTTCAACTCTGCTTAGGAAACTGACAAGAACAGTAGATCCTCTTCAGTCCAATACGCTGTACATGCTGGGTACAGACGCCAGTGCTATTTGCACTGTGTATGGCAATGGGAGCGCAATAGTGACTCTTCTTACCAAAAAACAACTCTTGCTCGTAGGACCAGAAACTGCATGTGATTCAACTCCATTTAGGACTGGGAAACAAATGCTAGCTGGCCTTACAAGAAACACACTCTGCTTTTGAGAAAAGAGCACTCTTCTACTCAACTGTGTTTCTTATGGGGTCCAAACAGTGAGCTTGCTCAGAAAAAAAGAACTGTGCTTCCTACACACACGGACCATATCTAGTTCAAATCTGATTAGGAAACTGACAAGAACAGTAGCTCCTCTTCAGTCCAATACACTGTACTTGCTGGGAACAGACGAGAGTGCTATTTGCACTGTGTATGGCAATGGGAGCACAATAGTGGCTTTCCTTACCAGAAAACAATTCTTGCTCGTAGGAACTGAAACTGCATGTGATTCAACTCCATTTAGGACTGGGAAACAAACACTAGCTCGCCTTACAAGAAACACACTCTACTTTTGAGGAAAGAGCACTCTTCTACTCTACTGTGTTTCCTATATGGTCAGAACAGTGAGCTTGCTGAGTACAAAAAAACTGTGCTTCCTACACACATGGAACATATCTAGTTCAACTCTGCTCAGGAAACTGACAAGAACAGTAGATCCTCTTCAGTCCAATACACTGTACATGCTGGGTACAGATGCCAGTGCTATTTGCACTGTGTATGGCAATGGCAGCACAATAGTGACTCTTCTTACCAGAAAACAACTCTTGCTCGTATTACCAGAATCTGCATGTGATTCAACTCCATTTAGGACTGCGAAACAAACGCTAGCTCGCCTTACAAGAAACAAACTCTGCTTTGGAGGAAAGAGCACTCTTCTACTCTACTGTGTTTCCTATAGGGCCAGAACAGTGAGCTTGCTGAGTACAAAAGAACTGTGCTTCCTACACACATGGGCCATATCTAGTTCAACTCTGCTTAGGAACCTGACCAGAACAGTAGATCTTCTTTAGTCCAATACACTGTACATGCTGTAAACAGTGGCCAGTGCTATTTGCCCTTAGTATGGCAATGGGAGCACAATAGTGACTCTTCTTACCAGAAAACAACTCTTGCTCGTAGGACCAGAAACTGCATGTGATTCAACTCCATTTAGGACTGGTAAACAAACGCTAGCTCGCCATACAAGAAACACACTCCGCTTTTTAGAAAAGAGCACTCTTCTACTCTACTGTGTTTCCTATGGGGTCAAAACAGTGAGCTTGCTCAGAACAAAAGAACTGTGCTTCCTACACACACGGTTCATATCTAGTTCAATTCTGCTTAGGAAATGACAAGAACAGTAGCTCCTCTTCAGTCCAATACACTGTACTTGCTGGGAACAGACGCGAGTGCTATTTGCACTGTGTATGGCAATGGGAGCGCAATAGTAACTTCCCTTACCAGAAAACAACTCTTGCGCGTAGGACCGGAAACTGCATGTGATTGAACTCCACTTAGGACAAGGAAACAAACACTAGCTCGCCTTACAAGAAACACACTGTATTTTTGAGAAAAGAGCACTCTTCTACTCTACTGTGTTTCCTATGGGGTCCAAACAGTGAGCTTGCTCAGTACAAAACAACTGTGCTTCCTACACACACGAACCATATCTAGTTCAACTCTGCTTAAAAAACTAACAAGAAGAGTAGCTCCTCTTCAGTCCAATACACTGTACTTGCTGGGAACAGACGCGAGTGCTATTTGCACTGTGTATGGCAATGGGAGCGCAATAGTAACTTTCCTTACCAGAAGACAACTCTTGCTCGTAGGAACGGAAACTGCATGTGATTCAATTCCATTTAGGACTGCGAAACAAAGGCCAGCTCGCTTTACAAAAAACACACTCTGTTTTTGAGGAAAGAGCACTCTTCTACTCTACTGTGTTTCCTATATGGCCAGAAAAGTGAGCTTGCTGAGTACAAAAGAACTGAGCTTCCTATACACATGGGCCATATCTAGTTCAACTCTGCTTAGGAAACTGACAAGAACATTAGCTCCTCTTCAGTCCAATAAACTGTACTTGCTGGGAACAGACACGAGGGCTATTTGCAATGTGTATGGCAAAGGGAGCAAAATAGTGACTCTTCTAACCAGAAAACAACTCTTGCTCGTAGGACCAGAAACTGCATGTGTATTTCAACTCCATTTAGGACTGGGAAACAAACGCTAGCTCTCCTTACAAGAAACACACTCTGCTTTTGAGAAAAGACCACTCTTCTACTCTACTGTGTTTTCCATGGGGTCCGAAAAGTGAGCTTGCTGAGAACAAAAGAACTGTGCTTCCTACACACACAGGCCACATCTAGTTCAACTCTGCTTAGGAAACTGACTAGAACAGTAGCTCCTCTTCAGTCCAATACACTGTACTTGCTGGGAACAGACGCGAGGGCTATTTGCACTGTGTATGGCAAAGGGAGCGCAATAGTGACTCTTCTTACCAGAAAACAACTCTTGCTCGTAGGACCAGAAACTGCATGTGTATTTCATCTCCATTTAGGACTTGGAAACAAACGCTAGCTCGCCTTACAAGAAACACACTCTGCTTTTGAGAAAAGAGCACTCTTCTACTCTACTGTGTTTCCTATGGTGTCCGAACAGTGAGCTTGCTGAGAACAAAAGAACTGTGCTTCCTATACACACAGGCCATATCTAGTTCAACTCTGCTTAGGAAACTGACAAGAACAGTAGATCCTCTTCAGTCCAATACCCTGTACTTGATTGGAACTGACGCAAGTGCTATTTGTACTGTGTATGGCATTGGGAGCGGAATAGTGACTCTTCTTACAAAAAAATAACTCTACTCGTATGACCAGAAACTTCATGTGATTCAAATTCATTTAGGACTGGGAAACAAAAGCTAGCTCCCCTTACAAGAAACACACTCTGCTTTTGAGAAAAGAGCACTCTTCTTCTCTACTATGTGTCCTATGGGGTCCGAACAGTGAGCTTGCTCAGAACAAAAGAACTGTGCTTCCTACGCACACGGGCCATATCTAGTTCAACTCTGCTTAGGAAACTGACAAGAACAGTAGCTCCTCTTCAGTCCAATACACTGTACTTGCTGGGAACAGACGCGAGTGCTATTTGCACTGTGTATGTTAAAGGGAGCACAATGGTGACTTTCCTTACCAGAAAACAACTCTTGATGGTAGGACCAAAAACTGCATGTGATTCAACTCCATTTAGGACTGGGAAACAAACGCTAGCTCGCCTTTCAAGAAACACACTCTCTTTTGAGAAAAGAGCACTCTTCTACTCTACTGTGTTTCCTATAGGGCCAGTACAGTGAGCTTGCTCAGAACAAAAGAACTGTGCTTCCTGCACACACGGGCCATATCTAGTTCAACTCTGCTTAGGAAACTGACAAGAACAGTAGCTCCTCTTCAGTCCAATACACTGTACATGCTGGGAACAGACACGAGTGCTATTTGCACTGTGTATGGCATTGGGAGCGCAATAGTGACTCTTTTTACCAGAACAACTCCTGCTCGTAGGACCAGAAACTGCATGTGATTCAACTCCATTTAGGACTGGGAAACAAATGCTATCTTGCCTTACAAGAAACACACTCTGCTTTTGAGAAAAGAGCACTCTTGTACTCTACTGTGTTTCCTATAGAGCCAGAACAGTGAGCTTGCTCTGAACAAAATAACTGTGCTTCCTACACACACGGGCCATATCTAGTTCAACTCTGCTTGTGAAACTGATGAGAATCGTAGCTCCTCTTCAGTCCAATACACTGTACTTGCCGGGAACAGACACGAGTGCTATTTGCACTGTGTACAGCAATTGGAGCACAATACTGACTCTTCTTACCAGAAAACAACTCTGGCTCTTAGGACCAGAAACTACATGTGATTTAACTCCACTTATTACTGGGAAACAAACACTAGCTTGCCTTACAAGAAACAAGCTCTGCTTTTGAGAAAAGGGCACACATCTACTCTACTGTGTTTCCTATGGGGTCCGAACAGTGAGCTTGCTCAGAACAAAAGAACTGTGCTTCCTACACACACGGGACATATCTAGTTCAATTCTGCTTAAGAAACTGACAAGAACAGTAGATCCCCTTCAGTCCAATGTGCTGTACTTGCTGGGAACAGACGCCAGTGCTATTTGCACTGTGTATGACAAGGGGAGCGCAATAGTGACGCTTTTTTCCACAAAACAACTCTTGTTCCTAGGACCAGAAACTGCATGGGATTCAACTCCATTTAGGACTGGGAAACCAACGCTAGCTTGCCTTACAAGAAACACACTCTGCTTTTGAGAAAAGAGCATTCTTCTACTCTACTGTGTTTCCTATAGGGCCAGAACAGTGAGCTTGCTCAGAACAAAGGAAATGTGCTTCATACATACACGGGCCATATCTAGTTCAACTCTGCTTAGGAACCTGAAAAGAACAATAGATCCTCTTCAGTCCAATACACTGTACATGCTGGGAACAAATGCCAGTGCTATTTGCCCTGTGTATGACAATGGTAGCACAATAGTGACTCTTCTTACTAGAAAATATTCTTGCTTGTAGGACCAGAAACTGCATGTGATTCAAATCCATTTAGGACTGGGAAACAAACGTTAGCTCGCCTTACGAGAAACACACTCTGCTTTTGAGAAAAGAGCACTCTTCTACTCTACTGTGTTTCCTATAGGGCCAGAACAGTGAGCTTGCTCAGAACAAAAGAACTGTGCTTCCTGCACACACGGGCCATATCTAGTTCAACTCTGCTTAGGAAACTGACAAGAACAGTAGCTCCTCTTCAGTCCAATACACTGTACTTGATGGGAAACGACGCGAGTGCTATTTGCACTGTGTACGGCAGGGGAGCGAAATAGTGACTCTTTTTAACAGAAAACTACTCTTGCTCGTAGGACCAGAAACTGCATGTGATTCAACTCCATTTAGGACTGCGAAACAAATGCTATCTCGCCTTACAAGAAACACACTCTGCTTTTGAGAAAAGAGCACTCTTGTACTCTACTGTGTTTCCTATAGGGCCAGAACAGTGAGCTTGCTCAGAACAAAAGAACTGTGCTTCCTACACACACGGGCCATATCTAGTTCAACTCTGGTTAGGAAACTGACGAGAACAGTAGCTCCTCTTCAGTCCAATACACTGTACTTGCTGGGAACAGATGCGAGTGCTATTTGCACTGTGCACAGCAATGGGAGCACAATAGTGACCCTTCTTACCAGAAAACAACTCTTGCTCTTAGGACCAGAAACTGCATTTGATTCAATCCACTTAGGACTGGGAAACAAACGCTACCTCGCCTTACAAGAAACACACTCTGCTTTTGAGAATAGGGCACACATCTACTCTACTGTGTTTCCTATGGGGTCCAAACAGTGTGCTTGCTCAGAACAAAAGAACTGTGCTTCCTACACACACGGGTCATATCTAGTTCAACTCTGCTTAGGAAACTGACAAAAACAGTAGCTCCTCTTCAGTCAAATACACTGTACTTGCTGGGAACAGAAGCAAGGGCTATTTGCACTGTGAATGACAATGGGAGCACAATAGTGACTCCTCTTACCAGAAAACAACTCTTGCTCTTAGAACCTGAAACTGCATTTGAATCAATCCACTTAGGACTGGGAAACAAACGCTAGCTCGCCTTACAAGAAACACGCTCTGCTTTTGAGAATAGGGCACACATCTTCTCTACTGTGTTTCCTATGGGGTCCAAACAGTGAGCTTGCTCAAAACAAAAGAATTGTGCTTCCTACACACACGGGTCATATCTAGTTCAACTCTGCTTAGGAAACTGACAAGAACAGTAGCTCCCCTTCAGTCCAATACACTGTACTTGCTGGGAACAGATGCGAGTGCTATTTGCACTGTGTATGGCAATGGGAGCGCAATATTGACTTTCCTTACCAGAAAACAATTCTTGCTCGTATGACCAAAAACTGCATGTGATTCAACTCCATTTAGGACTGGGAAACAAACGCTAGCTCACCTTACAAGAAACACAGTCTGCTTTTGAGAAAAGAGCACTCTTCTACTCTACAGTGTTTCCTATAGGGCCAGAACAGTGAGCTTGCTGAGTACAAAAGAACTGTGCTTCCTACACACATGGGCCATATCTAGTTCAACTCTGCTTAGGAGCCTGACAAGAACAGTAGATCCTCTTCAGTCCAATACACTGTACATGCTGAGAACAGACGCCAGTGCTATTTGCCCTGTGTATGACAATGGGAGCGCAATAGTGACTCTTATTACCAGAAAAAACTCTTGCTCGTAGGACCAGAAACTGCATGTGATTCAACTCCATTTAGGACTGGGAAACAAAAGCTAGCTTGCCTTACAAGGAACACAGTCTGCTTTTGAGAAAAGAGCACTTTTCTATTCTACTGTGTTTCCTATAGGGCCAGAAGAGTGAGCATGCTAATAACAAAAGAACTGTGAGTCCTACACACACGGCCAAATCTAGTTCAACTCTGCTTAGCAAAGTGACAAAAACAGAAGCTCCTCTTCAGTCCAATACACTGTGCTTACTGGGAACAGACGCGAGTGCTATTTGCACTGTGTACGGCAATTCGAGCACAATAGTGACCGTTCTTACCAGAAAACAACTCTTGCTCTTAGGACCAGAAACTGCATTTGATTCAATCCACTTAGGACTGGGAAACAAACGCTAGCTCGCCTTACAAGAAACACGCTCTGCTTTTGAGAATAGGGCAAACATCTACTCTACTGTGTTTTCTATGTGGTCCGAACAGTGAGCTTGCTGAGAACAAAAGAACTGTGCTTCCTACACACACGGGCCATATCTAGTTCAACTCTGCTTAGGAAACTGACAAGAACAGTAGCTCCTCTTCAGACCAATACACTGTACTTGCTGGAAACCGACGCCAGTGCTATTTGTACTGTGTATGGCAATGGGAGCACAATAGTGACTCTTCTTACCAGAAAACAACTCTTGCCCTTAGGACCAGAAACTGCATGTGATTCAAATCCATTTAGGACTGGGAAGCAAACGCTAGCTCATCTTACAAGAAACACACTCTGCTTTTGAGAAAAGAGCACACTTCTATTCTACTGTGTTTCCTATGGGGTCCGAACTGTGAGCTTGCTCAGAACAAAAGAAATGTGCTTCCTATACACACGGGCCACATCTAGTTCAACTCTGCTTAGGAAACTGATAAGAACAGTAGCTCCTCTTCAGTCCAATACACTGTACTTGCTGGAACAGACGCGAGTGCTATTTGCACTGTGTATGGCAAAGGGAGCGCAATAGTGACTCTTCTTACCAGAAAACAACTCTAGCTCATAGGACCAGAATCTGCATGTGTATTTCAACTCCATTTAGGACTGGGAAACAAACGCTAGGTCGCCTTACAAGAAACACACTCTGCTTTTGAGAAAAGAGCACTCTACTACTCTACTGTGTTTCCTATGGGGTTCGAACAGAGAGCTTGCTCAAACAAAAGAACTGTGCTTCCTACACACACGGCCCATATCTAGTTCAACTCTGCTTAGGAAACTGACAAGAACAGTAGCTCCTCTTCAGACCAATATAATGTACTTGCTGGAAACAGACGCGAGTGCTATTTGTACTGTGTATGGCAATGGGAGCACAATAGTGACTCTTCTTACTAGAAAACAACTCTTGCTCTTAGGACCAGAAACTGCACTTGTTTCAATCCACTTAGGACTGGGAAACAAACGCTAGCTCGCCTTACAAGAAACCCGCTCTGCTTTTGAGAATAGGGCACACATCTACTCTACTGTGTTTCCTATGTGGTCCAAACAGTGAGCTTGCTCAGAACAAAAGAACTGTGCTTCCTACACACACAGGCCATATCTAGTTCAATTCTGCTAAGGAAACTGACAAGAACAGTAGATCCTCTTCAGTCCAATACACTGTACTTGCTGGGAACAGACGCCAGTGCTATTTGCACTGTGTATGACAATGGGAGCCCAATAGTGACTTTTCTTACCAGAAAAAACTCTTGCTTGTAGGACCAGAAACTGCATGTGATTCAAATTCATTTAGGACTGGGAAGCAAACGCTAGCTTGCCTTACAAGAAACACACTCTGCTTTTGAGAAAAGAGCACTCTTCTAGTCTACTGTGTTTCCTATGGGGTCCGAAATGTGAGCTTGCTCAGAACAAAAGAACTGTGCTTCCTATACACACGGGCCACATCTAGTTCAACTCTGCTTAGGAAACTGACAAGAACAGTAGCTCCTCTTCAGACCAATCACTGTACTTGATTGGAACAGACGCAAGTGCTATTTGTACTGTGTATGGCAATGGGAGCGCAATAGTGACTCTTCTTACCAAAAAACAACTCTACTCGTAAGAACAGAAACTGCATGTGATACAAATTCATTTAGGACTGGGAAACAAAAGCTAGCTCGCCTTACAAGAAACTCTCTCTGCTTTTGATAAAAGAGCACTCTTCTTCTCTACTATGTGTCCTATGGGTTCCGAACAGTGAGCTTGTTCAGAACAAAAGAACTGTGCTTCCTACGCACACGGGCCATATCTAGTTCAACTTTGCATAGGAAACTGACAAGAACAGTAGCTCCTCTTCAGTTAAATACACTGTACTTGCTGGGAACAGATGCGACTGCTATTTGCACTGTGTTTGGCAATGGGAGCACAATAGTGACTTTCCTTACCAGAAAAGAACTCTTGCGCGTAGGACCAAAAACTGCATGTGATTCAACTCCATTTAGGACTGGGAAACAAACACTAGCTTGCCTTACAAGAAACACACTCTGCTTTTGAGAAAAGAGCACTCTTCTACTCTACTGTGTTTCCTGTAGGGCCAAAACAGTGAGCTTGCTCGGAACAAAAGAACTGTGCATCCTATACACACGGGCCATATCTAGTTCAACTCTGCTTAGGAAACTGACAAGAACAGTAGCTCCTCTTCAGTCCAATACACTGTACTTGCTGGGAACAGATGCGAGTGTTATTTGCACAGTTTACGTCAGTGGGAGCACAATAGTGACTCTTCTTACCAGAAAACAACTCTTGCTCTTAGTACCAGTAACTGCATGTGATTCAACACCACTTAGGACTGGGAAACAAACGCTAGCTCGCCTTACAAGAAACACACTCTGCTTTGAGAAAAGAGCACTCTTCTACTCTACTGTGTTTCCTATGGGGTCCGAACAGTGAGCTTGCTCAGAACAAAAGAACTGTGCTTCCTATACACACGGGCCATATCTAGTTCAACTCTGCTTAGGAAACTTTTGAGAACAGTAGCTCCTCTTCAGTCCAATACACTGTACTTTCTGGGAACAGACGTGAGTGCTATTTGCACTGTGTAGAGCAATGGGAGCACAATAGTGACTCTTCTTACCAGAAAACAACTCTGGCTCTTAGGACCAGAAACTGCATGTGATTCAACTCCACTTAGGACTGGGAAACAAACGCTAGCTCGCCTTACAAGAAACACACTCTGCTTTTGAGAAAAGAGCACTTTTCTACTCTACTGTGTTTCCTATGGGGTCCGAACAGTGAGCTTGCTCAGAACAAAAGAACTGTGCTTCCTACACACACGGGCCATATCTAGTTCAATTATGCTTAGGAACCTGACAAGAACAGTAGATCCTCTTCAGTCCAATACACTGTACATGCTGGGAACAAATGCCAGTGCTATTTGCCCTGTGTATGACAATGGGAGCGCAATAGTGACTCTTCTTACCAGAAAAAACTCTTGCTTGTAGGACCAGAAACTGCATGTGAATCAAATCCATTTAGGACTGGGAAACAAACGCTAGCTCGCCTTACAAGAAACACACTCCGCTTTTGAGAAAAGAGTACTCTTCTACTCTACTGTGTTTCCTATAAGGCCAGAACAGTGAGCTTGCTCAGAACAAAAGAACTGTGCTTCCTACACACGCGGGCCATATCTAGTTCTGTTCTGTTTAGGAAACTGACAAGAACAGTAGATCCTCTTCAGTCCAATACACAGTACATTCTGGGAACAGACACGAGTGCTATTTGCCCTGTGTATGACAATGGGAGTGCAATAGTGTCTCTTCTTACCAGAAAACAACTCTTGCTCGTAGGACCAGAAACTGCATGTGATTCAACTCAATTTAAGACTGGGAAACAAACGCTAGCTCGCCTTACAAGAAACACACTCTGCTTTTGAGAAAAGAGCACTCTTCTACTCTACTGTGTTTCCTATGGGGTCCGAACAGTGAGCTTGCTCAGAACAAAAGAACTGTGCTTCCTACACACACTGGCCATATCTAGTTCAACTCTGCTTAGGAAACTGACCAGAACAGTAGCTCCTCTTCAGTCCAATACACTGTACTTGATTGGAACAGACGCAAGTGCTATTTGTTCTGTGTATGGCAATGGGAGCACAATAGTGACTTTCCTTACCAGAAAACAATTCTTGCTCGTAGGTCCAAAAACTGCATGTGATTCAACTCCATTTAGGACTGGGAAACAAATGCTAGCTCGCCTTACAAGAAACACACACTGCTTTTGAGAAAAGAGCACTCTTCTACTCTACTGTGTTTCCTATAGGGCCAGTACAGTGAGCTTGCTCAGAACAAAAGAACTGTGCTTCCTACACAAATGGCCATATCCAGTTCAATTCTGCTTAGGAAACTGACAAGAAGAGTAGCTCCTCTTCAGTCCAATACACTGTACTTGCTGGGAACAGATGCGAGTGCTAATAGCACTGTGTTTGTCAATGGGAGCACAACAGTGACTTTCCTTACCAGAAAACAACTCTTGCGCGTAGGACCAAAAACTGCATGTGATTAAACTCCATTTAGGACTGGGAAACAAATGCTAGCTGGCCTTACAAGAAACACACTCTGCTTTTGGGAAAAATGCA